>NC_061109.1:24603514-24666697 GCF_015104395.2 Macrobrachium nipponense | reverse complement strand
TTCAGTGGAGGGGTTGGGCTGAATTATATTGATTCCACCTCCAATTAAGTGTTGTTAACCCTCTTACGCCGACTGGATGTAATTTACGTCGACATTTTTTGTCTCCCGTGTGCCGACTGGACGTATTTTACGTCGACTTACAAAAGTTTTTTTTTAATTCGCGGGAAAATACTAGTATTTGGCCTACATCCTAAAACTTTTGAATCACGTGCCTTGCGGGATGCTGGGAGTTACACGGATCAAGGTGTTGTTTTGTTTACAATCGTTACGCAGGTGCGCAAGCGCGAATTTCTTTCTTGCCGCACTAAAAAGTATCTGTGACACATCTCGGAAATTATTTCGTCACTTTGACATAATTTTTGTACCATTGTAAATTAGCCGTTACATGAAGTATTATATATGAAATGTGCGCATTTCATGATTGTAGCTTTTATCAGTTTTGAGATATTTTCATATAAATAACGATAATTGCCAAAGTTTCAACCTTCGGTCAACTTTGACTCTACCGAAATGGTCGAAAAATGCAATTGTAAGCTAAACTCTTATATTTTAGTAATATTCAATCATTTACCTTAATTTTGCAACTAATTGGAAGTCTCTAGCACAATATTTCGATTTATGGTGAATTTATGAAAAAAATAACATTTTCCTTACGTCCGCGCAGTAACTCTTCCGAAATAAATCATACATGCGATTGTGGTAATGTTTGCACCATTTTAAAATTAGCCATTCCTATATAAAGTTTTATATATGGAAATGTGCGCAATTTCATACACAATACAACTAAAACAACCCATGGTTGTAGCTTTTATCAGTTTTGAGATATTTTCATATAAATAACGATAATTGCCAAAATTTCAACCTTCGGTCAACTTTGACTCTTACCGAAATGGTCGAAACACGCAATTGTAAGCTAAAACGCTTATACTCTAGTAATATTCAAGGATTTACCTTCATTTTGCAACAAATTGGAAGTCTCTAGCACAATATTTCGATTTATGGTGAATTTATGAAAAAAATAACATTTTCTTTACGTCTTTGCGGTAACTCTTCCGAAAAAATCATAGGTGCGATTGTGGTAATGTTTGCACCATTTTAAATTAGCCGTACATAAAGTTTTATATATGAAAATGTGCGTAAGTTTTATGTAGAATACAACAAAAAATAATTGAAGGTTGTAGCTTTTTTCATTTTTGAAATATTTGCATATAAATCACGATATAAATAGAAAAAAAAAACCACGTTCGCGATCAACTTTGACTCTACCGAAATGGTCGAAAAACGCAATTGTAAGCTAAAACTCTTACAGTCTAGTAATATTCAGTCATTTATCTTCATCTTGAAACAAAAATTAGAAGTCTAGCAAAATATTTAGATTTATGGTGAATTTAAAAAAAAATCTTTCCTTCCCTCCGCGCGCGGATTCTCCTCCACAAATCTCCGAAATGCGTACGTACCATTCTCGGAATATTTGCTCCATTTCATATTAGGCATTTCATAGAGTTTTATATATGAAAATGTGCGCAATTTTATGTAAAATAAAACGAAAAATATTTGAAGGTTGTAGCTTTTCTTATTTCCGAAATAATTGCATATAAAAAAATATATATATAAAAAAATTCGACATTCGGTCTACTTTAACTCATCAGATATGGTCGAAAACTGCAATTGTAAGCTAATACTCTTACAGTATAGTAATATTCAATCATTTGTCTTCATTTTGAAAGAAATTGGAAGTCTCTAGGACAATAATATTTAGATTTATGGTGAATTTTTTGAAAAAAATATTTGTTTACGTCCGACTCGTTACGAATTCATGCATTATTTTGTGATAATATTTTCTCTGTTGCTTTTATCATTTTACAATGTGTTATATACCAAAATGATCACAAATTTAGTTTACATTACAACGAAAAAAAAAATAACTTGTTACCTTTAACCGTTTTGCGCACAGCGCGATTTGAATACAATTATATATGAAATTTCGTTTTTGCGCTATCATATATCGCATTATTTATATATGATAATGATAATTTTTTCATTTCTGATGGTTGCATACTAAACTTCAGTCAATGACAAAAAAAGGAGCCAAAAATGAACTCTTAATCTTCAAAACTAAGCGCGCTGTGATTTTTTTGAAAAAATATTTTTTTCCCGCTACCGCTCTCACTCTGAAACACCTCCGGCACACGGGAGACAATTTTTTTTTTACCGCTTCGCGGCGTAAGAGGGTTAATTACGCTAATTCAGGTGTTGCAGGGAGGGTTTTATTGCAAATGAAGTTTTCATAGTAAAACTAATATTGTAATACTTACCTTGAGACCAGCTGAATGACTCCCACTCTCCTCCCCTCCGTAGTGAATGATAAATGTGGCAAATGAGTGGGGGATAGCTCCTCCAGCGGTCCTGGCAGCAGTGTTGCCAACGGTAGTGTAGGTAACTCAGTGGACTGTGTTTACCTGCAGCGTTAGTAACGCTGGCAGTTTAAAATTACCCAAATGATGGGTAAGTATGTGGGGATATAATTCAGGCTGGTCAGTGACCAGGGCTAATTCAGGTGTTCAGGTAAGTACAGGCAGTCCCCGGTTACGACGGGGGTTCCGTTCTTGAGGCGCGTCGTAAGCCGAAAATCGTCGTAAGCCGGAACGACACTTGGAAATATGCCTTAAACTAAGAAAAGTTAGAGACCTTACCTGTGTGACATGCAAGTATATTGCATGATGTGTAGTGTGGTTATTTCAATGGCAAAGGATGGTTCTTGAAGGTATAATTCTTTATTAAACTCTTGTGACACTATAAAAGCACAATGTACTACACTTAATCCTTAGGTTAGATTATACACTAAACACTATATTATGCACTGTACACTTCGTAGTAGTATTTGGTAGATCCTGGAGTACACTAAATCCCAGTCTGGTAGCTCTGGAAGGTAAAAGTATAACACATTAGTACAAAATACTACACAAAGTCCTGAATGCATATGTAAATTATAGATATCAAGAGTAAAAGTTAATGTATGTTAATTAATTCCTTACTTTTAGTTTATAATTCCTTACTTTGAGTTATATCAAGAGTAAAAAAGTTAATGTATGTGAATTAATTCCTTACTTTAGTTTAAAGTTGTCATGCTATGTAACCCTGGATGCACAAAGTCTTATGTGGCCCCATAGCCTACATCATTCAGGGGGTTCTGGAATGTACAAAAAATAATTTTGTCAGTAAGTTACTCTATGCATAGTAAGTTTACATACAGTAATATGCACCATACAGTGGTTTAATATCAACTGGTATGTGGTTCATATTGTAAATGATTGGTCTACACCCCCTGTTCAGCAGGGAGTGTACAGTATGTACGTAATTCCATGAGGGACCTTGATCACTTATCCCATGTGAGAGATACTTGGTCACTTTTTTTTAGTATGTATCTATTATAAAACTTACTTTTAATGTATGTTTACTAACTACTATTGATTAATTCCTATTACCTTTATGTGTTTCATGTAGTAACCCTGGACAAAGTTTTATGTGGCCCCATAGCCGGCCCCATATGGAGGGGGTCCTGGTTTTCTGGAATGTACTCAAAAAAAGTATAAAGTTAAGTAATGTTATGTTATGTATGTTTAGTAAGTGGACATACAGGGGGTAACCCAATACGGATTTTACAGTGGTTTATAACAGGTAATGTACATAATCAAACTTGGTTGGAAATTCCTGTAAAAAAAAAGTTATGTACGTATGTAATACTACTGTATGTAAAAACCTTACTGTTCATACTTTGTTACACTACATGTTACATGTGATACGTATACTTTCCTGAAGGGTTTTTTCCATCCAAAAAATGGTGCTTCTACTTGTAGTATCCCTTGATGACACTTGTAGTAGTAATTTGTAAGTAACAACCTGGAGTTGTGTGAAAAATGTTGGTTCTGGAAGGAAAAAGTAACAAAATTAGTGTACAAAATATACACTACAGAAAGTTGTGAATGCAATATGTTAATTACTGTAGATATATCAAGAGTACTAAAAGAGTTAATGTATGTTAATTAATTCCTTACTTTTAGTTTTAAAGTTGTCGTTCAATGTAACCCTGGATGGACAAAGTCTTATGTGGCCCCATAGCCTACATCATTCAGGGGGTTTCTGGAATGTACAAAAAATAATTTTGTCAGTACTACTCTAGCATAGTAAGTTACATACAGTAATATGCACCATACAGTGGTTTAATATCACATATAACATGTATTATAAAACTAAAAATTAATTTAGAAATTCCTTACATAACTTACCACTTTTAGTGAGTCTCAAAGCTGTTACCTAGGTTGTGGGAGATGGAGGTGGAGGTGTAGAGCATTCATGATAAGGATGCATTCCAAACCTAACTTCAGTGTGCTTTATCACAGATAACAGGCTAGGATGATGGGCAGTCTGGAATGAAGAATTAATATTAAAGGACAGTATGTAACCACTTAGGTGTACAAAATTTATTGTACGTATGCAAACATTAAACACAACTGAGAATTCCTTACCTTCAGCAAAATGAAGACTGTAGGCTATGTAGAGGTCTGGTTTATGTAAGTCACAGGTGCATGCCAGTCTGGAATGATAATGTAATAGTACATATGATTATATAGTATGTATGATTACCATACAAATAAAACCATGGTTATTACATATGTAATAATAAAACATTAATAAAAAAAATGTCCTTACCACAATTCTAGTGGTTGGCTTGCTTACTGGGATGGCCCATATGGTACATGAGAGTGGGTGGCTGGCTATGGAGTGGATGGGCAGGTGCTTGGGAGTCTGGAATGATAAAAAATATATAAAATGATAGTTACTACTACTGTAACTACTGCACATGTTATTACTGTTTGACATATGTAGTGTGTAATACGTATGTTTCAATATAAAAAAATGAAGAATTCTTTTACTGAAGGAATGGGAGAGGGTTATACTACTCGTATCAAATGATTTGGGCTCTGGAGAGGTGATACCCGTCATTCAACTGATGAGGAACATCTAGATCTGGAAAGAATGATAGGGTACTATAAATATTATTATAAGGTGGATGTAATTGTAGCATATGTACACTTTTAATAAAATAAAATTTCTATTAGCAAATTTATAAAACATTTTGATTACAAATTTGTTAAGGATTCCTTACCTGATGTATAGGGCGAGGCATCAAAACCATGGAAGCTCAGGGTCATCTGGGTCACTGTCACTATCAAAGGGGTCTGAAATGAAAAAAAAAAAAAAATAATAAGGTTATGCAACATCAAACACATTGTACCACTATGTAAGTTAGTGTACGTATGTATGTAGGGTGTAAACAATTTCCAACATGAAAATGAGAAAAAATGAAATTGCTTACCTGATTGTACACATACAGGTGGGCGGGCTGATACAGAGGGTTCAGGTACAGGGAGGGGGACTCTGGACTGTCACAGGTAGTACAAAGGGAGATCTGGGAACTGTCACAGGTAGTACAGGGAGATCCTGGGAACTGTTCCACAGGTAGTACAGGGGGATCTGGAACTGTTTCCAACCAACTTCTCGCAATAAAATTACAAATAAATGATGAAAATTAATGAAGTTACAATTTACTCTTACATTTAGTTAGACATTAAAAAATTAAACACATTTTAATATGTACACTATGTAAACACATAAATTAGTAAAACAGTTCAGAATTCCTTACCAGGACTAGGAGTGGGAGGTGGTGGTACTGGAGACTTGTGAAAGAAAGTGTCAAGCCTGGACTGCACACTTCTCTTCGTCTGCTTCTCCTTCAGGGTCTCCTTGTAGAAAGTCACCAAATCCATGATTCCTCTCTTGATTTTGTCAAACCTAGAAACGTTAGGGTCTTCTGCCTCAAAAGAAGCCAAGGCTCTCTCCAGATGAGTAAAACCCTCTGACAAGCCTTTCACAGTTAATGACCTGGGTTTTGGCTCTGGTGCCGCCTCCTCTTCCTCAATCATTTGTTGTTCAAGTTCTAGTAAGTCCTCTGCAGACAATTCCTCTCCATGGGAAGCCAGCAGCTCTGTTACATCATCAGGTTCAAGATCAGTTTCAGCCTCTTGCTTAGCCCTACGATCTTCCTCGTCACAGTCTCGACGTCTTCTGCCTGGTCAAAGCCTTCAAAAACTGTGCACAAACTGTGGGACACAGTTTCCTCCAGGCCCCATTTAAAGTGGTCGTCTTCACCTCGTCCCAAGCACTTGCAATGTTCTTCACTGCATCTGCAATGTTGTAGCCCTTCCAGAATTGCTTCAGTGTCAACTCCTTGTTAGCTTCTATGGCCCTCAAAGCAGAACGGTCCATGGCCTTCTAAGGTAGTAAGCCTTGAAATTAGCTATTACTCCCTGGTCCATTGGCTGTATCAGCGATGTGGTATTGGGTGGGAGGTACAACCACCTTCACATTAGGATGCAATGTCGCTCAAATTTGAAGGGTGACCAGGGGCATTGTCCAGGACTAAGAGGGCCTTAAAAGGCAGACCCTTCGAAGTCAAATACCGCTCCACTGCTGGCACGAATGGTCCCATTGAAACCAATCTTCGAAGACCCATTAAAGGTAACCCACGCCTTCTTGTTTGATTTCCCAAATCACAGGAGTTGACTCTTGAAATGCCCTTAAAGCCCTGGGATTCTCGGCCAATACACCAGCAAGGGCTTCAGTTTCAAATCACCACTTGCATTGGCTCCCCAAACAGCAAAGTCAGTCGCTCCTTTCCAGCTTTATGCCAGGTGCTGACTTCTCCTCCTTGGAAAGGTACTTCGATTGGCATTCTTTTCCAAAATAATCCCAGTCTCATCCACATTAAAGACTTGGTCAGCCGTGTAACCACCATCCTTAATTATCTCAGCCAAACCACCTGGAAAACTTTCTGCTGCTTGGCTATCAGCACTAGCAGCTTCACCTTGCAGCTTCACATTATGCAAATTTGCACGAGCCTTAAAACGGTTAAAACCAACCTCTACTCGCGGAAATTCACCCCACAGCACTGCCACCTTCGCCAAACTTTTCACTACTGCCTCATGCAGCGCTCTAGCCTTCTCCTGGATCACACTTAAGCTCACCGGAACACGTCGCTGGTTCTGTCCTCCAGCCAGATCATGAGCAATTTCTCCATTTCAACAATGCTCTGGCTACGTTGCTTCTCGTTTATCACCGTTTGACTTCATCGGTGCAGCATCCTTAACATGCTTCAGAATACGTTCCTTGTCCTTCACAATGGTTACCACCGTGGTCCTGCTCAAGCCTAAAGAACGGCCTATTTCGGTGTTAGTTTTCTCCCTTCTCCTCCAACGTCTTTATCACGTCATATTTGACCTCCATCGTGATGACCTTCCTCTTCTTGGATGAACTATCATCGAGGAAGTACTTTGGCGTTTAGGAGCCACCTTGTAAATTTGTTTTCGAAAATGGCAAGGAATTTCAGCAACGTCTCAGCACACAACCTAGTGAATGCAGGCAGGCACGCGATTGAAGTGGCGTCCTTTCGTATTGTTACGCTTGGCGTCCTCGACCGTCCGAGGTCGTTGTTTCGGTCAATTTACCATACAGTTTAATAGCGTTAATTAATTTATGCACCTCCGCTCAAAACTAGTTCTGCATATGAGTATCGTTAAAAAGCATAAACAAAACGTCGTAACCTTGGAATTTGTGTTGTAATCTAACCAGAAACTTAGTTTTTTTAATTATGTACTGGAAACAAGCAATGATTTTTCATTATATTTGCGCGTTTTGGACTGTTTTAAACTGCGCATCCCAAGCTAGTGTATTCATTCGCCGCAAACTAGTTCCGCATATCGCGGCGTCACTAAAAAATTTAAAAAAATACGAAAAAAAAAGTGTCAAAAATCATCATAACCTCAAAATTTTTGTTGTATGTAACCAAAAACATATTTTTATTATGTACTGTGCTAAACTATAAAGGATTTTTATCATAGCATGCGTTTTTTTAAAGCGTCGTTAACTCGGAGCGTCGGAAGCGTCAGCGTCGTAACCTCGGAACAAGCGTCGTAACCCAGGACGGAATTTCCATTGAATATTTAAGAAAAAGCGTCGTAACCTCGGAACGTCGTAAGCCGGAACCGTCGTAACCCGGGGACCGCCTGTATTACAATATTAGTTTTATTATAAAAACTTCATTTTTATGACAGGTCCCACTAAAAGTTGCGTTGCATTGTGGGGTTTTTTTTTTTTTTTTAGTTTTTTTTGTGTGACTACAGTAACGTGTTTGACTTTTTTACCAGCTGTTGCATCATGATATCTGTAGATGCCAGAAACCATGGAAGAAGAACCATGTGAAAGGATTATGAAGAAATTGGATTTGGTGATAAGTCAAGATCCTCTACTGTAAGTTAGAAAAAACTTTATTGTAAAATTGCCATTCCCCTGGAGTTATTTTGTAATTATTATAGTTTTATACATTCAACTTCCCTGCCAGATATATACTTAGCTATAGACTCCGTCGTCTCCGACAGAATTTCAAATTTCGCGGCACACGCTACTGGTAGGTCAGGTGATCTACCGCCCTGCCCTGGGTGGCAGGACTAGGAACCATTCCCGTTTTCTAATCAGAATTCTTCGTCGCCTGGGCCATCAACATTGTTGTTGGTTCCTCTCGATTGGTTTTTCTTTTTTCACCGGCAATTGATCTTCTTGACCGACTTTTGGTGACGTATCTGGGATTGTTGGATTGGCATTCGCTTTTGTGGACTGTTTTGTGGACTTGATTTTGGATTTTTCTTTAAAAAATGTCTGACTCTGGAATGGTTGTGAGACGTTTTGTGTTGAATGTAGGCTGTAAGGTGAGGTTGCCGAAAGCTTCGGTAGACCCTCACACGGTATGCAAAGGGTTGCAGGGAGTATGAATGTTCTTTTACTAATACTTGCAAGGAATGTGAGAATTTGAGTGAGAACGAATGGAAGAATCTAACTAATTATTTTAAATTTAAAAAAGTTAGAGAGAGAAAGAGTGAGGAAGGCTTCTTATAGAAGTTTAAGTAGTTCGAGATCTGAACTAATTCCTAGCTTGGGATCTTCCCCAAGGGTAAGTATTGCTACTTCTCCTTCCATTGCAGCCCCTTCTCCTATTGCAGAACCTGTAGATTCAGCGAAAGAACTTGCGGATCTAAAAGCAGCCTTCAAGTTGATGGAAAACAAAATGGCTTGCCATACAAGGTAAGCTAGTGATTATTCAGTGGACAGTGATATGAGTGTCCCCAGTGTAGTGGAGGGGGCATCTGGTCGGCTCAGCAACGCTCCTAGGTCTAGACCTCTTCCAACTCACATGCCCAGAGGAGAAGGAATGTCGAAAACCGAAAGGAGGTTGTGAGAAATCCCGCCGATCAGGTGTCCCTTCGGCGGTTTCTGTGACACCCCAGACTGCCAAGGATCGCTATTGTAAAAGCGTCCTGCGTGAGTGTTTTTTCGTCGTCGGGATCTTCATCTCCGAGACGTGATTGGAGGGATTCAGATCGACTTCTCGACCACTCAAGAGGAGTTGGAAGGCTCCGACGATTGATTCGAGCCCAGAAAAAACTTCCCCTGGGAGATCTCCTTCGGCGGGAGTGAAGAAGGCAAGAAGAGCCATTCTTTCAACCAGAGTGAGAAGGAGGCAGGAGGTGGAGGCTATGGACTCCTCCCCTCCTCCTTCCCCCCCCTCCTCCCGAAGAGGATAAAGAGGAGGTTACGAAGAGGTTCATGATGGCGATGCAAGAGCAGATTTCGTCTTTTGTAGGAGTTCTGTCAAAGGAGCCTCCTAGAAGGAAAGACTCTTCCCTTCCGATCAAAAGATCCTCCAGACGTATGGAGGTATCTGCCGCCAGGATCGATGCTCCTACTCGAGGTGAGGTTTCCTGTACGAACCTGGATGAACCTATCAGACGTCTGGCACCGGCCAGGAGTGAGGAGTCACCCAGGAGGCAGGAGCCAAGAGCCAGGAGTGAGGAGTCAACCAGGAGGCAGGAGCCAAGAGCCAGGAGTGTGGAGTCATCCAGGCAGGAGGCAGGAGCCAGGAGGCAAGAGCCAGGAGGCAAGAGTCAGGAGTCAAGAGGCAGGAGCCAGGAGCCAAGAGGCAGGAGTCAGGAGGCAGGAGCCAGGAGTCCGGAGTCAGGAGGCAGGAGTCCGGAGTCAGGAGGCAGGAGTCAGGAGGCAAGAGTCAAGAGCCAGGAGGCAGGAGTCGGAGACTCGTTCCTGGAATTTATGACTCTTCTCCCAATAGGAGCTCCTCTCCTTCAGATCGTAGGAGGTCTTGGAAGGACTCTCCCTCCGAAACGTGAGCTTTCTCCTTCGTCTGATCGAGGTTTAGACGATTTGTCTGATGACGAACCTCCTGCAAATGAGGGACTCTCGAGTTATAAGGTCTTAGCCTCATTATTGCTATAAGAGTTTGGAGACTCTCTTAGTCCGGCGGCGCCTCCTTCTCCTCGTTCTCTCTTTTCGAGCTCTGGCTATAAAAACGGCAAAAATCTTCGGCTCCTTTTCTGAAAATGAAGCCTGCAATTTCGATGAAGAAGGCACTCCATTCTTTAGATTCTGGATGGACAAGAAGAAAGAGTTAGGAAAGACGGTATTCTGCATGCCTCCTTCCAAAACTACTGGAAAGAGAGGTATTTGGTATGGGACAGGAGAGACTATGGGTCTTTCTCTGCCTGCCTCTGCAGAATGCGGACTTTTCCAATTTATGGAGGCCTCTAGACGTCACTCTTAGGATCGTCAGAGCGACGTGGAGCACTTCGGAGTTGAACACTTTCTAAAGGGACTTTTTGTCACTTTAGAGGTGTTCAACTTTCTGGATTGGTCACTCGGAGTTCTGGCGAACAAATCTAAAGATCCGGAGTTTCTTAAAACAAAAACCCAGAGATTCTCCATAGCGTCCTGTCTTGCATGGACAAGGCAGTACAGGACGGTTTCGGGAGAGGTGGCTTCCCTTTTTTGGTGCTGGGTCTCCTGAAAAAGAGATCAGTATATGGATCCCTACTATCAAAAGGGGTTTCTCCGAGCCAGAGGACTGCTTTATTGGTTGCGCCCCTCTATCGGATCATCTGTTTCCTTCTCAGTTAGTGAAGGATATATCTCGCTCGCTAATTGAGAAGGCGACACAAGACCTACTAACACAAACGTCCAAGAAAGGACGCCCTGTAGTGTCGGCGATTAAGAAGGACTCTCGTCCTCCTCAGCAGCCCTTTCGTGGAGGTACAGCGGCTCGTCCCCCTGCCAGAAAGAAGAGCTCTGACAAGAGAGGAAGGTCTTCCTTTAGGCCTTTCAAGAAAACCAAATGACTTGTTGCTCCTTCAAGCAGCCAGTGGGCGCCAGACTCCTGAACTTTGCAGGAGTATGGGCAAAAAGGGGAGCCGACCCTTGGTCAGTGTCGGTCCTAAAGAAGGGATATGTAATCCCCTTCGAGAAACAGCCCTCCCCGTAACATCTACGCCTCGGGAACTGTCAGCGAGGTACAGAGACCCTGTAATGAGAAAGACTCTCCTTCAAATGGTGGAACAAATGTGGGAAAAGGAGGCCATCGAACTTGTGCAGGATCCACACTCCCCGGGATTTTACAATCGCCTTTTTCTAGTACCAAAGGCAATCGGGGTGGGGGGGTGGAGACCAGTTCTGGACGTAAGGGCTCTGAATCGCTTTGTTCAGAAAAAGAAGTTTCGCATGGAAACGTCCGCTTCAGTAATGTCGGCTCTTGTCCAGGAGATTGGATGGTCTCTCGTCTCTCTGACTTGCAAGATGCAATTATTTTCCCACGTTCCCATTCACCATTTGTCAAAGAAATATCTTCGTTTTTGTGATAGGAGACAAGATTTTTCAATTCAGGGCTCTGTGCTTCGGTCTGTCTACAGCTCCGCAAGTATTCACCAACCTGATGGCGAATGTGGCAAGATGGCTTCACCTAGAGGGAATAAACATCTCCCTCTACTTGGACGACTGGCTGATCAGGGCCAAGTCGGAGATTCAGTGCTTGGAGGACTTATCAGTAACAAGGAACATGATAGAATCGCTGGATTACTCGTCAACCTCGAGAAGTCGCAGCTGATCCCCAGCCAGAGCTTGGTCTATCTGGGGATTCAGATGGATTCTCGGGGTTTTCGAGTATTTTCCTTCGCGAGAAAGAATCACTCGAGGTTTGTCGAAAATCTCGAGCTTCTTAGAGAGAAAGAACAGTTCAGCGAGGGATTATCTGAGCCTTTTAGGGACCCTGTCCTCACTAGAAAAGTTTCTTCTCTCTGGGGAGGCTTCACCTTCGCCCTCTGCAGTTTTTCCTGAAAGGGGTGTGGAGTTGGAAGACGGGACAACTCTCGGACATCTTCCCGCTTCCACAAGAGGTTAAAAGATCATTTGAAGTGGTGGATCCTTCCTCTTCAAAAGAACGAAGGCGTATTGCTTGCCCTGCAGAACCCAGACCAAGTGTTATATGCCGACGCTTCGGAGTCGGGATGGGGAGCGACGCTAGGAGCAAGAGAGGTGTCAGGCACCTGGACAAAGGAACAGGTGTCCTGGCACATCAATTGCAAGGAACTAGTGGCCATACACCTAGCCTTAAAGTTCTTCGAAGAGATAGTCAGAGGCGGGGTGATACAGATAAACTCGGACAACACCACGGCTCTGGCTTACATACGCAAGCAAGGAGGCACGCACTCTTTCTCCCTCTTTCAGTTAACAAGACACCTGTTAACCTGGACAGAAGAAAGAGGCATAACTCTCCTCACAAGATTTGTTCAAGGGATAAAGAATGTGAGAGCGGACAGACTGAGCAGGAGGAATCAGGTCTTTTTTCCCACAGAATGGACTCTACACGAAGAAGTGTGTCGAAGTCTTTGGTCCCTGTGGGGAGACCTCACATAGACCTGTTTGCGACGTTCCTCTCCAAAAGAATAGAGATCTTTTGCTCTCTAGTGGAAGATCCGAGAGCCTTCGCAATAGACGCGTTTCTCCTGGATTGGTCGGGTGTGGACGCATACGCCTTTCCCCCGTTCAAGATCCTGGGGGAAGTGCTCAGGAAGTTCGTAGCTTCGAAGAACACGAAGTTGACACTAATAGCCCCATTTTGGCCAGCCCAGGAATGGTTCACGGAGGTACTGGAGTGGATAGTGGACTTCCCCAGATCTCTTCCAAACAGACCAGATCTACTCAGACACCCCACTTCGAGAGGTTTCATCACACCTCCCAGGTGGGCTCGCTCTGACTGCCTTCGACTATCGAAAGACTTGTCAGAGCGAGGGGCTTTTCTCGCACGGCTGCGGGCTCTATCCGCTAGAGCCTGCAGAGCTTCGACGAGAAGAGTATACCAATCGAAGTGGGAAGTCTTTAGGAGGTGGTGTAAGAGTCAGAAGCTGTCCTCCTCCCAGTACCTCTATATGAATATTGCCGATTTCCTCCTCTTTCTGAGAGAGGAATCACACCTATCTGTCTCAACAATAAAGGGATACAGAAGCATGCTGTCTTCAGTATTTAGGAATCGAGGGCTAGATATTGCAAGCAACAAAGATCTACACGATCTAATTAGATCCTTTGAAACTTCAAAGGCAGCAACTCCTAGAACACCTAGTTGGAATCTAGACGTGGTCCTGAAATTCCTTTCATCGGATAAATTCGAGCCTTTACATCTGGCTTCCTTCCGCGATGTCACTAGGAAATGCTTATTCCTGTTGTCTCTCGCTACAGCCAAGAGGACGAGCGAATTGCACGCTCTAGATTACACAGTGGGGTTCAAAGGAGATGCTGCCATCTGTTCTTTCCAGACAATGTTTCTGGCGAAGAACGAAAACCCGTCAAAACCTTGGCCCAGAAGCTTTGAGGTAAAAGGCCTATCTAACCTCGTAGGCAGAGAGATAGAGAGGTCTCTCTGTCCAGTGAGAGCTCTTAAATATTATTTAGAGAGGAAGAGACAGATGGGAGCTTGTCAACAAGGTCTTTGGTGTGCAGTGAAGAACCCCAAAAGACTCATGTCCAAGAACGCCTTGGCTTTCTTTGTGAGAAGCGTAATTACGGACGCTCACAAGAACTGCTCGGAGGAATCCTTCGGTCTTCTAAAGGTCAAGACCCATGAGGTGAGAGCAGTAGCAACGTCCTTGGCGTTCCAAAAGAATATGTCTCTAAAAAATATCATTGAGACTACATATTGGAGGTGCAATTCAGTGTTTGCATCTCATTATCTGAAGGATGTGAGAGTGACCTATGAGAAGTGCTTCTCTCTAGGTCCATTTGTATCAGCAGATACAGTGCTGGGTCTTGGAGCAAAGACTGATCCTTAAATATTGTGTTTTTTATCGTACATAAACCCTCTTGTCAGATATGTGCTTGGTTTTCTATTAGCAAGCTCACTGATGTCGCACGGGAGCATAGTGTCATTGCTGGTAGGGGATCAAGGGTATGTATGGCTAGTAGGGATGGGAGTACAAAATTTTTTTTTGTATATTTTGTAATGAAAGTGTAATTATGTTTCGAGTTTTTGGTGTTTGTAAGGAGTTCGGGGATAACTCCTTGCAATCTTAGAAACCTAACATGGATGTTAGGATCAGGTGATCGGGATCGGTGTTGTGCTCCTTGAACAAGGTGTATTGTCATGTTAGTGGAATAGCACCCAATGACAAAGGCCTTTAGGCTCTGCCGAGTAAGTGGATAAGACCCCATTGGCAGACCCACAAGACTCTTAGCCAGATCAATATCTCGCTGAGGCTCTTGAGGCTAGCAGACTCCAATGGCAGTAGCCGCGAAGTCTTCAGCCTAATAAGGTAGGAACCAAGGTTTATAATACCTACAACATATGTTGTTTACCTGTCTATTTCAGTAGTTAGCTGTCTCTTACCCACCAAAACCCAATGGGTGCTATCAGCTAAGTATATATCTGGCAGGGAAGTTGAAGTATAAAAATGATATTATCGTTACAATAAAGTTTTATACATACTTACCTGACAGATATATACGATTAATGGCCCACCCAGCCTCCCCGCAGGAGACAGGTGGAAGAGAAGAATTCTGATTAGAAAACGGGAATGGTTCCTAGTCCTGCCACCCCCAGGGCAGGGCGGTAGATCACCTGACCTACCGGTAGCGTGTGCCGCGAAAGTTGAAATTCTGTCGGAGACGACGGAGTCTATAGCTAAGTATATATCTGTCAGGTAAGTATGTATAAAACTTTATTGTAACATGACAATATCATTTTTCTATTGGTATTAGTATTTAGGCTGTTCAATATTATAGTGTGGTAACGCAGATTTAGAAACCCATTATTTTATGTGTAATCAAGCTAGAATACATATTCAGTAATGTGCTAATTATAGATCATATGTATCTTGAAAAACTTTTGTGAGGGTTTTAAACTTCTTTACAACAACTAATAGGGTTATTTGGGTTCCAAATTTTTCCTAAGTTTACAGTTTTATCTGATTGATGGAATAAGTAACCTCTCCATGCATGTGCCATTGGATCCTCATTTATGTCACGGTCAAATCTCCATTTTAAGTGTTAAATTCATGGCCATGGCCACTGTCTCACTATCTGATGTGATTACAGCTGGTACACTTCATACTCAAAGGCCTAATCTCTGCAAGGAAGACCATAGATAAGTCGGCTCAATACATAAAGATTCCTGAAAAATTGAGAAAGAATCTTTTCCTGTAGTACAGTGATTGCTTGAGTTATTGTCTACAACTGTGGACAGGAAATGGCAGCAGCATAGTTGTGGGTACAGGTTTTGGCAACATTTGGAGACGTGTTTACAGTCATTAAAGTATCCATCATCAATGTGACATTGTTCCGTTACGTAATACAAACCCTCCCGGTACGTCCTTTAACAATAGGAAGTAGCTAGCGGCAGCTGGAACGGTCGTAAGCTTCGAACAAGGGAGAACGGTAGTTAACTGCTTGTCGACAGTGCGCGCGCTGCGTTCCTGGGAGGTGAAGAACCACTTTTGCTTTCGGCCGCGTGTGTGGAGGACGTGTTCGTCATCGCTCTCTGCCCGCTTCATCGGCGTATGCTTTGTTTATATTGTGTTTTTATTTTCCACTACTGGTTTGTTTGGTTTGTTTAAAATGAAATTGTAAGTACTACTCTGTTTTCATTTTCATTAATTAAATAAATTATGGGTCAAGAAATGGAGCTATCGCCGTAGATGCGGCGGTTTCCGCTCTTTTCCTGAAGTTGATCCTCTTGAATAATGTTCTCGGTGCCGAGGGCGGGAGCGCGCTCGTGCCGAGTCGTTTATTTCTGGGTGAAATTGTGAAAGTGAAACTTGTAAGTACAGTATTCTTTTTCATTTATATTTGCTCTGTGTGTCGGGGACCGAGGGCGCGAATGCTGTCGGCACTGGCCCTTTAATTTGTATAAAGTGAACGCAAGAGCAGTATTCTTTTTCATTTTCATATATTATTTGATTATGGATCAAGTTTTTCTGCTCTTACCCGGGAATTGATTCTTCCCCTTTTATGTTGTGTGAAGTGAATCGCAAGTGCAGTATTCTGTTTCACTTTTATATATTATTTCATTGCATCAATATTCACTATGGATTAGTTCCCGCTCATACCGGGAATTAATCTTTATACTTTGCGCTCGGTGCCGAGCGCACGTTTGCTCTCGCGCCGTAATGTTATTATGTAGGTGCAGTGGATGCTGTGCAGGGGGCAGGGAAGCGAAGCCTGCCAAGAAGTCGTTGGAAAGCTCTCCCTCGACTCCCTTGTAACCGATTCTTCGTCTTCTCCCCCCCCCCCCCCCCTTGCTCAGCTCCCATGAATGGGACCTTCCCCTTTGGGGGGGAGGAGTATCCGGGTCTCCTTCTCCTCGCCCGACCTGTCGAGCGTGGAGGAGGGCTCTCGGTGCCCGTACGTACAATTGTATTCGGGGTCTCCCGTTCGTTCGGGGTGGGGCTAGCCCCCCCCCCCCCCCGCCCCCCCCCCCCCCCCCCCCCACTAATCACCCTTTTGTTGCTTTTCGCAGAACGAGTGACCTTGGACAGGTGTGGGCGCCCTTGGGTCTGCAGGGCGTGCCTAGGGTGTCCAGGGTTTGATTCGCGTCTTGCGGGGTCGGGGGCGGTCACCCATGGAGCGGTGACCACCACAACAACAACAATCTCTACCCCAGGGTACGCCGCCCCTCCTCACCTTGTGTATACCCCGCATGTGATGACAGTGACGCCGACAGCTGCCGTGCAAGGGCCGATCGCATGCCGTACCGAGGGAGGGGTGTGCCGCCTCCACCTGGGTTCTTTGTGCTGCCGGCCCCAGACTTCCGCTGCCCGAAATCTCTCCCCTGGACCTGCCACCGGTACCCAGGATGTCGATGGCTGAAGCTAAGCCTCCTGGGTTACCTGACTTGCCTGCCGTACCTACCACTACCGCTGTTCCTGCTGCTGGCCCAGCCGCTCTCGCCGCTCCTGCTGTTCCCACTCCTGCCCACGTCGTTCCTGTCCACGGTGCTGCTGCCCCAGACTCAGGTCCTTCCGGACAGGTGCAGCCGGCCGTGTTTCTTCTGCCGGTCGCTCCTTCTCTTTCGGGACAGGGCCCGTCTCTCCTTCCACAAGGAAGATCAGGCGTGGACCGAGAGTGGTACCTGATACACCAGGTACTTTCTCGCCTCGGGTTAGCGACGCTGCCGCTACGCCAGGTTCCGGCTCGGTCTCTCGTTCGCGAGAGGTTCCGAGTGTACGATCTCCCGCGGGAGACCGTACAGCCAAAGTTTTGGCGCCAGAGTTCGCTCGGCGCCAGGACCGTGGCACGGAGCAGAAGCTGGTGAGAGCCGCTCAGGTGACTCTCGCCAGGCCAGCGGCCGCTCTCGCAGCGACCAGCTGGTAACCCGGGTAGACGTGACTGTCCCTGACCAGCCACGTGCTGAGGCTGGGAAGAGGTCCCCACTCCCAATCGTTGCACACCAGCCTCGGCTGGTACCAGCGGTAGAGACGCACCGCGAGGACACGCACCGGTCTCACTGTGACATTGGTCTCTCCAGGTCTCCTGACCGCCACTCCCACAGGGACCGGGCAGATAGGGGGACCAGCGGCAGCTCCTCTGCACACGAGATCGGGGCCGCTGTTCTCGGTCCAGCTGTTTTTCCCAGGGAAACGGCTCGACTAGGCCTGCAAGTTGGCGATCGCCTGCAGCCCTCCAAGCCCGCGTCATGTCTTCCTCTCCCGTGCCTGCAACTTCCTCGGTTTGGCACTCCGGGAAAGACGGGAGGCACAGCGGGGTGATCGTGAGGGGCATGCCCTGCACGATCCCGTCATGACGCCGTAAGTACAGGTATGATCTTCGGACCGACCAGGACGTACGCGCAAGTGGCAGGAGGAATCCAGAGGGGTCTATCGCAGTTCCCCTCCTTAAGGGGGAGGTTCTCGGAATATGCTCTTGTTCGAGGGGCTTGATGGTCCTACTCTGCAAGATGCTGTGACTTCCGAGATCCAGAGGAACTGTACTGAGGTTATTGCGCTGATTCGTCAGCACAGCGACCTCGGGGAAACATCGCCGCTCCCACCAGCAGAGCCCGCGTCACGGCTCAAGTCGTTCTGGAGCCCAAAGAAGGGAACCCAGACTGACGGTGGGCTTGCCGCGATTGGAGCTTCTCGACTCGGTTCTGGGCCAGGTAGAGCTCTCGTCTCCGGACAAGATGGCTCGCTCAGGTCTAGCCGGTTGAACAAGCTAATTCCACCTCCTCTACTGCGACAGCGGCGTTTCTACAGAGTATTGCAGCGCTCCCCCCCCCCCTCGGTCCTCCTGAGAGGTTTCGACCTCGACGAGGAACTGGAATGAATGAGGACGGTATTAGCTCTCTCCTGTCAGGTGTCGATCAGCCCCACCCAGACAACATAGACAGTGGCGGCAGATCCTTACCTACAGTGCGAGTTCGTAACCCTCCTGGGGTGGGGGGGGGGGGGGGGGGGGGGGGGGGGGACGTTTTTCTGACAATACATTTTTCTAGACTCTGAGAGGACATCGCCGCAAGGTGATGGCTTCTCCTTCTCTTCTCCAGCTGCTAGTTCCGCTGGGAAGGCGAGCGAGTATCCAATTCCTTACCCATTCCCTCTCTCCTTACGGCTACGAGGGAAAGGGGAGGGACTCTACAGAGACTTCTCTGTAGTATCCCACGCTGGGGACTGCACTACCAAGAGGGGGACCTTCGGGTCCTATCTGACGTAAGCCCCGGTCGTTAAGGACGGATCCTTCCCCATCCCCGATTGCCTGAAGGTTGAAATTTTGGCAATTATCGTTATTTATATGAAAATATTTCAAAACTGATAAAAGCTACAACCATGGGTTGTTTCTAGTTGTATTCTCCATGAAATTGCGCACTTTTCCATGCATAAAACTTTATGTAACGGTTAATATAAAACTGTGCAAACATTACGACAATCGGATGAAAAAATGTCTGATTTTTTCGGAAAAAAGAAAATTTTTTCCATAAATTCACCATAAATCGAAATGTTGTGCTAGAGACTTTCAATTTGTTGCAAAATGAAGGTAAATGATTGAATATTACTAGAATATAAGAGGTTTTAGGCTTTACAATTACGGTTTTCTATCATTTCGGTAAAGTCAAACTTTACCGAAGGTTGAAACTTTGGCAATTATCGTTATTTATATAAAAATATTTCAAAACTGATAAAAGCTACAACCATGAGTTGTTTTTTGTTGTATTCTACATAAAATTGTGCACATTTCCGTATATAATACTCTATGTAATGGCTAATATAAAATGGTGCAAAAATTGTGTCAAAGGGACAAAACATTTCTGAGATGTGTCGCTGATGCTTTTTTAGTGCGAGAAGAAAGAAATTTGCGCTTACACGCCTGGGTAATGATTGTAAACAAAACAACAGCTGGATCCGTGAGCTCCAGCATCCCCCAAGGCGCGTGATTCAAAGTTTTCACCTAGTAGGCCTATAACTATTTTTCCGTGAATTTTTTAAAAAACTTTTTTGTCGGCGACATACCATATGTCGGTTTTGGCACCCGACAGACAATTTTCGTTGACGTTTAATACGTCCAATCAGTGTTAAAGGGTTAATAAACATATTATACATACATGTACCATAAAAATCTCTCATCTCAGTAAAGAGAGAGAGAGAGATTGGTGGGAGAATGAATGGGAGTGGTTAAATGGTGGTCGGAAGCATGTCTGTTGTGGCGCTCTGTAGGAAGTTCGGTGGAAGTCTGTTACGAAAGTCGTAAGGAGTGAGGAGTCTTGTGAAGTTAGTGTCGGTTTTGCAGCAGTTATCCTTTGGTGTTTAGTTGTTTTGGTGTTATTTGATAGTTGTGAAGTTGTTAGTGTGTGTGTCTGTCTGGTTGTGGTGAGGTTAAGGAGGTTGGTGGTGCATTTTCGGTGTCTGTGAGTGGTGGTTGGGTCAGTGTTGGTTTTGGCAGGTTGTTATGCTTCTGTAAGTCGTGTGGTTGTCGTGTTCTTTCATATAGAATATAACAAAAAAACAACTCATGGTTGTAGCTTTTATCAGTTTTGAAATATTTTCATATAAATCACGATAAGTGCCAAAATTTTAACCTTTGGTCACTTTGACTCAACTGAAATGGCCGAAAAACGCAAAAACGCAAATGTAAGCTAAAATTCATACATTCTAGTAATATTCAATCATTTACCTTTATTTTGCAACAAATTGGAAGTCTCTAGCACAATATTTCGATTTTTGGTGAATTTTTGAAAAAAACTTTTTCCTTACATCCTTCGGTCAACTTTAACTCGACCAAAATGGTCGAAAACTGCAATTGTTAGCTACAACACTTACAGTCTAATAATATTCAATAAATTACCTTCATTTTGCAACAAACGGTAAGTCTCTAGCACAATATTTCGAATTCATGCATCATATTGTGATATAATATTTTTCTCTTTGTTGCTTTTGATTGTTGTTTATCATTTGTTTATTTTACCAAAATCATCACATTTAGTGTACAATACAACAACAAAAATTAACTCAATAGCTTTAACCGTTTTGCTCACAGCGCAGCACAATTTGTATACAATTATGACATTTTTTTTCGCGCTGTCATATACAGTGGTACCTCGACATATGAAATTAATCCATTTTGAGGCGGCCTTCGTAACCTGAGCTTTTCATATCTTGAACTGCATTTTTACATGTAAATTGCCTAATTTGTTCCAAGCCCTACAAAAGCACCCCAGTAAATTTTATAATAAAGCTAAATTGACCAATAAACAATGAAATAACAACAATTTGGACCATTCAATACTTAACTTAATACGTACTACTAATATGTACCTGTAAATAAAGTGTATAAGTGTACATGGTGTACTAGAAATACTGTACATACATACGTATGTATGTAGTAAAATGTGGAACCTTACCTTTCGAGTGAGGCTATCTCCGAAAGTAGCGACAGAGGAGGAGGACAAAACGCAGAAAAATTTGTTAAGTAGTACGTACACTTAACTTAACGAAACACATTAAAAATGTCAGGAAACAAACTAAACTTTACGAAACACACAAACAGTTACACTTAACTTTCACTTTAAAAATTAATTAATTAAATTTTTTTTTTTTTTTTTTTTACAAAATTTCAATTTTTTCACTACCGAATGGATGCCAATCCATTTACAGAATTTATCAAACCACCCCCGAGAAGCCTTGAAGTCTGGGGTTGCAGTCGATGTCCCTTCTCCTCCGTCGTCTTCAGCCTGGGCAATCAATCGCCGAAAATAGCGCTGGCCTTCTGGCAGATTGCCGTCTCGGTTATCGTATCGCCAGCGATTTCTTTGTCCTCAATCCGTAGAAGAAGCAGCCTCTCCATCTCATCATGCACGTGGCTCCTCTTGTTGACAAAATAGTCATGCCTTCGGAAGGTGTAGCTGCTTTGATGGCTTCCTTCTGCTTAAGGATGGTGCCTATCATCAACGGATTTCGGCCCGTATTCCTTAGCGATCACACTCGACCGCATGCCAGCTTCATACTTTTTTATTATCTCCATTTTTGTCTGCATAGAAAGCATCCTCTTCTTTCCGTGAACTTCAGCAACTTTCTTGGGACCCATGACTATACTGTATGTAATTAAGCTATGTAGTATACTAATTAAGTTCTCACACAACACGATAAAGTAGTACAACGAAATCACTAACATGAATTTACGTTAACAAACTAAATCGTATAGTATGTGAACGAACGAATTCCGCGTGCGTACAATAACGCTGGTGTGAAGCAATGGCTGCCAGAAGAACGCCTTTACGTAGAGCACGATGGGAGAGATTCTGTCCAATAGGAGAGCAGGATCTTATGGCGGTGACTAGCATCAGGAACTAATGGGATGTGTGGGATGCTGCCACATACATCCATGCAAGAAATGGAATGAAGGGGTGACAAATTAAATCCATAGGTTCTTTAAAATCTTGTAATGAAGATAAACAGACATCAAGACGACAGCAGCGGGAAGCAGGTCCGCGCTTGTCACTACAATGACCACTGGACAGTGACTGACTATGCATATGGCGGAAATAAAGGCAGTGTTGACACATCTAATTACATTGTTGCCACGATGCATAACGAAATAGTGGTCTTACAATATGTGCAATGGGAAATATACATGGAAACATAAATATAATTCTTCTATAGAATAATACAAAGCAAATGTACAAATGTTCATAAACTGTACGTAATTAATATACAGCATAACATTAAATATCTATACACCTCCCTCCCCCTTTACGCTCGTAGCAGTGTCTCGAGCGAAACATTAATTCCTCTGAGCTAGTCGAGGTGAATGACGAGGGCATTGGTGGGTTCGAATGATGGCTCTCTTTCCTGGCCAGGGCAAGGGGACACAGGGACTAGGGGAGAGGTGTCATCACTCATATTAGCCACTGGGCGTAAATGTCTTCGGTTTCGAAACCATACACGACCACTTGGAAGGCGTATTTCATACTTTCTTGACATTCTGCAGCCCATCACGATGCCGACCTTGTCCATCGAAGCGTCGTTGCGTCCTGTATCCTAACTCGTTGGCCGAAGGTGAGCTTGGGTAGAGGTCGAGCATGAGAATTGTAAAGGCTCATGGCTTGGTCGGTTTGGGCAGCAGTACGACGGTCGTAATCTTCAGTCTTAGTTTGCCACTCCTCTGTGAATGATCTGGGGTGAGTCCGGAAAAACACAAGTGCGGAGAGGATGGCCATAGAGGATCTGCGCAGGGGAGCGTCCAGCAGGGTTCGGTGTATTCTGAAGCTCCAGCAGTCCTCTATCAAAGGCTTCACAATCTATGTTCCCGGATGGGGCAGTCGTGATGATAAGATGTTTTAACAGCTCTCACTGCAGCTTCTGCGTGTCCATTAGCCTGAGGGTAATGTGGAGAATTGATGATGATGATGAACTCCCCAGCGGTCGGCAAATTGCTTGAAGTCGTAGCTGGAAAATGGGGGTCCTCCATCAGTTCTAAGCGGAGTGGAACACCAACCTCGCGGAAGAAAACACAGAACATTCTTGTAACTCTGGCTGCAGTTGTGTCATGTCCACAGGGAACAACTACAGGCCAGCCTGAAAGTCTATCGGCAATAACAAGAAGGACCTTTCCCTGCTACGTGGAAGAAGTCAGCTGACACACTTTCGAAGGGCCAGGATGGATGGTCGTCACACATGTAAGGTCTTGTTGCTGACCTATGGAGCAAGCTGTTGGCAGGCCTCACAGCTTTCTACTTTACTCTTGATATCTGCATTGATACCAACCTGGCCAGAATACTGTCTGCATTGCACGACGTCGAGTAGCTTCAATCCCTCGATGGCTGTCGTGGAGTCGATCCAAGGTGCGTCTACGGAGGGCTGCAGCCGGGATGACGATCCGGGGTCCATACAATACTAACTCTCCATCCGCGTAAAGGTTGTCCCGCAGCTTCCAACTATGGGAGGGCGGAAGCGTGGAGATCATAGCGGTTGGTAGGAAAACCGTTGGAGACGTAGTGAACGAGACGACTGTAATCTTGATCCTGGGATGCGGCCGTGCGGAATTCTTGTGGAGACTTGTCTTCTTCGATGATGGGTCTGTTGCCTGGTCGTCAGTGGAAGTGGCGGTGCTGGCAACGATACGCCGACATGTGCAGTCGAAGTGGTGCACTCCTCTTCATCTTCAGGTGTGGGGCGACTGGTTGGGGAGCGAGACAGGGCGTCTGGTATGCAAAGTTGTTTCCCTGCACGCCATACTGCAGTGAAGATGTAGGGGGGCCACTTTCATCTTGAGGCGCGTGAAGGCGTGGATTCTCAATAGCATCTAAAGTGTAGTGATTGAGAATTGGTATCAAGGGGCGATGGTCAGTCATTAAGGTGAAATGTTGAAGTCCAGACAAGTATAGGCGGCACTTAGCTATAGCCCAAGTGACTGCAAGTAACTCCAGCTCTATGGTGGCGTAGCGAGTCTCTGTATCCGTAAGGAAACGAGAGCCACACTGAACGAGACGCATCTGACCTCGGCCATTATCTTGAAGTAGGGCATAGCCGAGACCGTATAGGCGTGAGGCATCTGTTTGTAGAACCACAGGCGAGGCAGGATTGAAGGGTGCCAGGACAGGTGGTGAAGTCAGAGCTGTCTTGACTTTCTTAAATGCTCGCTCAATGGTCGGGCGTCCAGACGAATGAGCGTTTGGGGCTCATAAGTGGACGTAGGGCTGTGCTGCTGCTGCGATGTCTGGAGTGAAGTCAGCAAGTTGGATTGACGAGACCCATAAACGACCTGACGTCTGTGACATTGGACGGTGTCGGGAAGTCGCGTATAGCTGATACCTTGTCGGGGTCTGCTGCAATACCATCGGATGATAAGACATAACCGCAAAAGTTAACTTTAGGGGCGGCTACAGTAAATTTCTCCTTGTTGAGGGTGATGCCATATTGACGGCATCTGGTCCGCATTTGGTGCACGTGTTGTAGGTGGGAAGGGAGATCCTCATCGGAAAGGAGGATGTCATCTACAACCTTCACAACAGGTTGGGAACAACCCTTGTAGTGCCATATCTCCACGGAGGCAGTATGCATCACCTGTTGCTGAAAATCCCATCGGGCCACGACAGTGCTGGAATCTTCCATACGGAGTTATAAAATGTAGTCAGGTGGCGGTCCTCTTCTGCCAACTCCATTTGCATAGCCATGCAGGGCATCCGCTGTGGTGAAGTACTTCGCAGTAGGAGAGATGTTGCGGACGGCAATCATGGGGCGTAGGTGAAGGGTGTGTAGGGCGGGCTACCTGAGAATTTAGTGGGTGGGGTGATCAACAGTGATGCGCACACCTTTGTCCTTGGGTACCAAGACCATAGGATGGCACCATTCAGAGGGTTCGTCGCCTGCTGGTGTGATGATTCCTTTGTTGCACCAAGGAGTCAAGTTCTTCTTTCACTTGATCTCTGAGAGCGAACGGAATGGGCCTGGGTGTATGCACAGCGAATGGTGTAGCACCAGGTTTCAGGTGAATCCTCATTGGAGGGCCTGCCATTTTCTTTAGTGGCTGGGTTTGTAGATCCTTCTTAGATATGAGGACGTCGCTGAAGTGCCGAAGAAAATAGTCCTTAATAGCTGCGGGTGACGTCATGGTAGAGGCAGGAAACTGAGCGCATCTGTTGACATGTGTTACCTTGAGGATGGGCTTCGGGAATTCCAGTGACACTATGGCGAGAGCTCGGCAATGTTCACTGGAGAGGAGGGGAGTCAGGATATCCTCATGAACATGTATGGTTGCTGAGCAAGATTTGTTGCCAAGACGAAGTGTTGCCTGGAAGCATCCTACAGCCGGTGTCATGGGGGATCCATCTGCTGTCACGACATCTGTCATGGGTGGAGGTTCAAGCCTTGTCCGAGGTATGCGGAGTGCATCCAAATGTATGGTGCCAATCACTGTGATGTCTGCTCCTGTATCAGGGATTAGTCTGGAGATGTGATGATATATCGCCAAAAAATGACAGAGAGACAGTGACTGGTGTGGGGGACTCGCTACCCACCCAAGTTATCACCCACGAAACGGCAGCTGGGATTTGACTTATTAGGAGGAGGTGAAGCTTTATTCCCAGTCTGACTTTTCTTGGTAGACCTGCACATCTTCTCAAAATGTCCCTGTTTCTGGCAGGTCTTGCACTGAGTTTCCTTAGCAGGGCATTTCTGAGTGCGGGTCCAATGACCCGTGCGTCCGCAGTTATTGCACGATGCACTCGTGGCTTGGCATTGTCCGGAATCGTGCTTGCGAGAGCAATATTGACAAGGGTCACTCTTAGGAGACTGGTGAGAACGTTGGTCAGGAGATCGATGAGAAGTCCTCTTCTGTAGACGCTGGTTCTTCTTGTAAGTAGATACTGCGTTGACCTGCTAGGGGAAGATGCAATGGCTGATGCAGTCGTCACGTGTAGATTTGTAGGAGCGGCAGCATGTCAACGAACTCTGCGAGGGTAGATGAGGGTTGGAGGGGGATAAGGCATTGTATTAACTCTTCGTCTCTCACACCCATCAAAATTATTCCATCTGCAATTGCCGTTCGGTGCAGGAGGTGGGGTTGCCAGTGCATAAGTCCACTTTCATCAGCGAGATCCTTGAGGCGTGCGTAGTATTGTCCGCAACAAACGATTCCTCCACAACCTGTTTGCAATGACAATAATTCCCTGCGTCGTAAGGCTTCGTTTCTGAGGCTGCGAAAGTGCTTTTGCAGTGTATCCAACACCTCTGTAAGGGAAAAGTGATGTGTTGGGAGGGATGCCCAGTGTATGCGTAAGCAGGCGCTGGACGTCTAGGGAGATGCAAGTTCTCAGGTGAATCAGGTGGGAAGTTTGATGTAACCTATCAAGTCCAACTAATGCCGCATAATCCTCAAAACGGAGTCTCCATTGGCGAAACGCTTGGTACGTTGCATCTTGTTGCAGGAGAGGTGGGGGATGGACCGTAGGCTTGCTGGAAATTGTAGGTGTATGCTCTGAGAAGCCAGGGTGGGGGAACAGGTGCAAAAGGAGGTGCAATCATGGGGTTAGTTGCTGGGGTTGCGATGCCGCAATCTGTCCTGATAGCAAGGAGAAAAGAGACATGAACCGCTGTTGTCTTCCTGTCTTGATTGCTCCATCTGTAGTCTGAAGTTCTGCTCCTCTTGTCGTCGTCGGTCTTGCTCTTGCATGCTGGAAGTCTGCAGAAAGTGTATAAGATGAAGTATGTCATTATTCTGGTCTCCTGTCCTATTGGGAGTCAGGGGAGGAGGGAGAGTGGTGCTGGTATCTTCATCAGCAGTGGGGAGGTCTATAGGTACCTCATCTCTCATCAGACCCTGCGTTTGAATCTCGGCCTGATCCGCTGTCTGCTCCTCTGTCTCATCCGCTGTCTGATCCATTAAATCAATTAGCTTTTCCTCTTGCTGAGCCATATCGTGTTCGGTGTCGTAAGAGAGTTTGAGAGCTGTAGAATGTCAGAAAATATCCAAGTCGCTGTATGTAAGCGAAAGAAAGCACTTTGGATATTTAAAAATTACAATGTTTGTCAGTGCGCTTGTGAAATAAGCGGCAGTCGGGTGGGGTGAGTGAGTGTGTGTTGCGAGCTAGCGACCAGAGGGGAGGCGGGAGGGGTGAGAGTGCCTCTGGGGAGCGCCTCGGGCCTCAGTCACCATCGATGCATGACGAGGGGAGGATGTATGGTGGGGGCTCCCGAGAAAACAGGCGCTAGAGTTCAAATGTCCTGAAGAAAGCTTTGCAAGGACACTTTAATATAATGCAACACAACACTGTACACTGTCACTCTAACCTGCACTGCACAAACACTGTATCACTCTTGGAGAGACTGTATCATTCTTGGAGACACTGTAGTAAACTGTCGTTGATATCTTGAGTCACTGTAAGGAATCCAAAGTGCGAGACGAGAAAGTAGCGGCAATGGCGGTCGTCTTCTTGGAGACAATACGTGCGGTTACTCACTGCGCCATGTGTGGGATGCTGCCACATACATCCATGCAAGAAATGGAATGAAGGGGTGACAAATTAAATCCATAGGTTCTTTAAAATCTTGTGATAAAGATAAACAGACATCAAGACGACAGCAGGCGGGAAGCAGGTCCGCGCTTGTCACTACTGCAATGACCACTGGACAGTGACTGACTATGCATATGGCGGGAAATAAAGGCAGTGTTGACACATCTAATTACATTGTTGCCACGATGCATAACGAAATAGTGGTCTTACAATATGTGCAATGGGAAATATACATGGAAACATAAATATAATTCTTCTATAGAATAATACAAAGCAAATGTACAAAATGTTCATAAACTGTACGTAATTAATATACAGCATAACATTAAATATCTATACATGGGAGAGCGGGAGGATGGTGGCGAGTCTACTCAGTTAGTCGGCGCTCGAGTTTTAAAATTGTTATCTGTGTTGGTTCGGGTTGGGCGAATCTTGGGACTTCACAGCAACAACCTTTCGTATCCTGAACTATTTTCGTATGTAGAGCCAAAAAATCTTCGTATTTGCTTTTTTAACTCTAATTTTTTGTAAGTTGAGCCTTTCGTATGTTGAGGTACCACTGTATTCCAATATTTATATATGACAAATGATTTTTTTTTCATTTCTGATGGTTGCATACTAAACTTCAGGCAGTGACAAAAAAAAAAGGAGCCAAAAATGAACTCTTAATCTTGAAAACTAAGCGTGCTGTGATTTAGAAAAAAAAAAAAAATTCCGCTTCGGCGCTCACACTCCTGAACCCGCCGGCATACAGGAGACACTTTCGGAAATACCGGCTCAGCATTCAAGGGTTAATATTAATATTTTTAAATATTAACAATAATAATAATAATAATAATAATATATCTGTAGTGACAAAATGATTCATATAAAGAATTCTTTGACTCATCTTTCTTTTTAACTCTACAGAAGCTCAAAGTCCAGAGCTGTCAAATACATCAAGTAATGTGACAGGGGAAGTGTTGCTGATTAGTGATCAATGATTTTTACGTAGTTTCTCTCTCTCTCTCTCTCTCTCTCTCTCTCTCTCTCTCTCTCTCTCTCTCTCTCTCTCTCTCTCTTTGTACTTATGGAATCTTTAAACACTCCTATATTTTTACCAACCATTTATTTTTTTTTAAGGGTAATGTATTAAGCTAACCTAACTTTTAAATGGAATTACAGTGACTTTAATTTCATTTAAAAGTTAACCTAACCTTTAAATGGAATTACAGTGACTTTAATTTCATTTAAAAGTTATCTTAATAGTACTTATATAAACAAATGCCCTCTTCTAAAACAGTCACATAACTAAGCGTTGCATTAATGCAGATAAAAAGCGCTGTTTGTCCATGAAAAGGAATTTCAGAATAAAGAATTTCTGAAAAGTGGTTAGAAGACTATAAAATAGATGGTCAGTTGAACGGAGAAAAGAAGAGAGAAATACATTGTATGTATGTAATCTTCACACACATTCCTGTATTTTTACCAACCATTTATTTCTTTTTTCAAGGGTAATGTATTAATCACAAAAATATTATTTTTATTCACCTTGTCCTAATGTTGTAATATACTATGAGGATATAACAACCTGTAGGTTGCCTGCTTGTCAAAAGCATTATTTATTATTTTTTCCAGTTGTTTACCATATTTTTCATACATAAAATATTGATGTGGATAAGCATTATATTATATATATATATATAGATATATATATATATATATATATATATATATATAGATATATATATATATATATATATATATATATATATATATTAAGCATTTTAAGTTTCAGTTGAAATTTATATCTTATATAGAGAATATTTGTTTGCCCTATTGATTATTTCAAGTGTTTACTTTGATTCTCACTTTCATCTTATTTCAGAGATGAATTCGATGTGGTTTTTTTCGCTCGGTGAAGTCAATAGATCACCTATTATCAATATTGAACACAAAGTAGGTCTTGTTGAGTCCTGGTGTGTGAAGCATGTTTATGCTTATGCTTATACGAAGATTTTGGATGCCAAACAGACAAAAAGACGGGAAGGTGAGAGTGCTAAGTTCATTATTTTTATTATTATTTCCTGCCAAGAGCTTATGGTTTGGCTTGTTTATTTCCCCTTTTCTATTGAGAACCAGGATTGCATAATTTAATGTATGACACTTACCTGGCAGGTATATATATAGCTATATTCTCTGTCAAACTGGCAGAAATTTTCAAAACTCGCGGCAAACGCTATTTACGTAGTAGTTCAGGTGACCACCACCCCGTTTCCCGTGCGCTGGCGCTCGGGAAACCTTCCGTTTTCGTCAGATTTTCTCTGCCAGCCGAACCGTCAACATTGTTGGTGGTTCCCTGCTTGATTTTCGAACTCGTTGCCGACTTTTCTCTGATTTTGGACGGATTGTTTGGTATTGTACTCGGAACGTTGGCTTGGCATTCGCTTGATTATTCTTGGATATGTCTGATTCAGGTAGTATGTTTAGAGTTTGTGTGAGAGAAGGGTGTAAGGTGAGGTTGCCGAAGGCTTCGGTGGACCCTCACACAGTTTGCAAGAAATGTAGAGTGTTGTGTGCAAACTTGGGAGAATAGATGCATAGAATGAGAAATTTGACAGAGAAGGAGTGGAAGATCCTACAAAGTATGTAGACAGGTTGGAGAAAGATCGTGCGAGGAGATCTGTATCTCGAAGTGAAAGGTCTAATGCTTCTAGTAAAAGGAGTGAATCTGTTTCTTCTCCAGCTCCTTCTAACGTAGAACTTGTAGAACCTTCCCCCCAGGTTTCTCCTGCGCCCGCTGCTGTATCGGAGGAGGCGAGCCAAGGATTCACAATATGTTAAAAGTGTTCACTGCCCTTGCTTCTATGGGCGACCAAATACAGCGGTTAACCGACAAAGTGAGGTGGTTTTGATGTGAGTGGAGAGTGTAGTGGAGGGGGCGTCTGATTGTCTCTCTCGTGCTCCTAGACCTAGACCTCTGTCAAGCTCCCAGACCCAAGGGAAGGGAAGGCAGGCATGTCGACAGTCGAAGGGAGGCGAGAGGGGTTTTGTCACGGTCAGTCGTCCCTTCAGGCAGTCCTGTTGTTACATCCCAGGCTGCTGCAGTATGTACGCCATAGAAAAGGCGCTACTGGGAAGTTTTGCGTCCCCTCAAGAGGACCTTCAGGACATCCTTGGCTCAAGAGAGACATTCCCACGTTCGTGAAGGATGGAGTAGTCCGGAGATATTGTCTTCGAGTGATGAGGACGCAGTTCCTGTTAAAAGGAAGAAGATCTTTCGTTCGAGGGAGGACGCAGGACGTTCTTTGGGAGCCGTTATTTCTGCACGTGAATCGCCTCCTTCTGCTTGGCCTCCTTCTCCTCTTCACTCTCTTTCGGGTAGAGTTCAAGATCGCTCTCCTTGCCGTTCTAGCCCTGCTCGACTCTCTCCTCCGTCGCACTCGATTCGTCAGGAAGAGAATACTAGAGACTTTTTAAGAGACATGCAGGCTAAGTTAGCAGTTCTCATCAATTCTTGGGAGACTCCCATTCAACCTGCCTGTAGACGTTAAGAATGATTCCCTACCCGTTGAAGTCCCCTCCAAGAGGACGCATGACAAGAGTTTACCTCTCTCGTTCGGCTTTGGCCGGGGAGACAGGACGCAGCGGTTTATCGAGGATGGACGATCGTGCGGCTGTTCAGGACGCAAGAAGAAGCTTGTCTCGTTGGACGCAGGACGCAGGCGGCAGGACGTTGACCCGTCCTCCGCTCGCCAAGACCGCGATAGTGTTCTACAGGACGATGATTTCCAGGACATTTCTTCAGCAGAAGAGGTCGTGGAGGAGTTTGCTGAAGACAAGAGTATGGATCCTTCTTCGGATTATAAGATCCTGACTTCCTGTCTTCTTTCGCTTTTTGAAGGGGAGTTTCAACCTTCTGCTCCTTTGTCTCCCCTTTCGCAGTTTTCGAAGACAAAAACCCCCAAGAAGTTCTCATTCCTTAAGATGACTTTCTATTTCGGCGAAGAAAGCGCTTCAACGTGTGAATGCGTGGTTGAAGGAGAAGAAGGAAGCAGGGAAGTCTTCTTTCACTTTCCCTCCAGCCAAGTTAGCCTCGAAGTCGGGAGTGTGGTACGCCACGGGGGAAAGTCTTGGCCTGGGAGTGCCTGCCTCTCCCAGGGAGACTTTTTCCAGTATTGTGGATAGTCATGCAGACAAGCGTTACACTCTTCCAAGATCTGGTGGACTTCGTCAGAGTTCGATCACCTTTTAAAGAGAATATTTCGGATGTTCAAGGTTTTCAACTTCCTCGATTGGTCGTTGGGGGCCTTGGCGCGCACGTTGGAAAGTGAGGATTCGTCGGAGTTGGAGGTGCCAAAGAGTATTATGTCCTGCATGGATAAAGCTCTTAGAGATGGGGCTAATGAGCTTGCCTCTCTGTTTACAGCAGGAGTTCTTAAGAAGAGATCGCTACTGTGTTCTTTTGCAGCCAAGGGGGTGTCGAACTCTCAAAAGTGGGAGTTAATGTTTTCGCCTCTGTCTAACCAGCTGTTTCCATCGGAGATTATTAGAGATATAGCTCTGGCTCTATCTCAGAAGGCAACACAGGATCTTCTAACGTCCTCAGTGAGGAAGTTCTTGCCTTCCAAACTGGTTAAGAAGGCACCGAAGGAGTCGAGAACTGCTCAACAGCCCTTTTGAGGTAGGACTTTTGCTCGCCCCTCCTTTAGAGGGAAGAGATTACCTGCTAAAAGGGGATCAAAGACCTCTACTAAGCAATGAGAATCAAGTCCTCCAGACGTCAGTTGGAGCCAGACTCCAGGAGTTTTGGGAAGTCTGGCAAAGCAAGAATGCAGATCCCTGGGCCATCAGTGTAGCTCGAGAAGGTTCACAAAAAATCCCCTTCTTGAGGAAGCCTCCTCTTTCGACATCTCCGAAAGCCCTAGGGGCGTGTTACAACGATTTAGTAAGGAAAAGGCTCTGTGGGACCAAGTCATTTCCATGCTAGAGAAAGGAGCGATAGAACCTGTTCTGGACAAAAAATCTCCGGGGTTTTACAATCAGCTGTTCTTGGTTGCGAAATCCTCGGGAGGTTGGAGACCAGTACTGGACGTAAGTCAACTAAACTTGTTCGTGGAGAAGACCAAGTTTACCATGGAAACAAACGAGTCCGTACTGGCAGCGGTGCGTTCAGGGGACTGGATGGTGACCCTGGATCTACAAGACGCATACTTCCATATTCCAATTCATCCAAGTTGCAGGAAGTACCTAAGGTTTGTGATCCAGAACAGGGTCTTTCAATTCAGGGCCCTTTCTTTGCTTCGGTCTTTGTTCAGCTCCCCAAGTGTTTCACGAAAATGATGTCCAACGTGGCGAAATGGTTGCACTTGCTAGGGATCAGAGTTTCGTTTTACTTAGACGACTGGCTGATAAGATCCCAGTCAAGACGACAATGTCTGGAGGACCTAAGACAGACCTTAGATTTGGCAAACGAATTGGGTCTGATAGTGAACCTAGAGAAGTCTCAGATAGAGGTAGTTTATTTGGGGATTCTGATCTCGTCAGTGACTTTTCGGGTTTTTTCCATCCCCGACAGGCAAGCCCTATGCCTTCGGAAGGTGCAAGACTTCCTAGAGAAAGACCGATGCTCGGCAAGAGAGTGGATGAGCTTCCTGGGCAGGGAGGCTTCATATGAGACCGTTACAGTTTTTCCTGAAAGAAGTCTGGCCAAGAAGATCGCAACCGGATTCCTTCCAGTTTCAAATTCCCTCCAGAATCAAAAGGGAATTGAGTTGGTGGCTAACTCCAGGGAAGTTGGCAGAGGGTATGTCTCTCCAGCAGAAGAACCCAGACCTAACATTGTTCTCCGACGCCTCGGACGCAGGTGGGGAGCGACGCTGGGGCCTCAAGAAGTGTCAGGTCTTTGGAGCAAAGAGGAAGCGACCTGGCACATAAACAGGAAGGAACTAATGGCAATTTTCTTGGCCTTGAAGTCGTTCAGGGAGTTGGTACACAACAAGACAGTGCAGATCAACTCTGACAACACACAGCTCTGGCATACTCCGCAAGCAAGGAGGGACGCATTCCTTTCTCCTGTACAGTCTGGCGAAAGAAGTTCTTCTTTGGGCGGAGGAGGAGAATGTTTCTCTGCTCACCAGGTTCATTCAAGGGGAGAAGAATGTGAGAGCGGACCTGTTGAGCAGGGAAGGACAACTTCTTCTGACAGAGTGGACATTACATCTAGAAGTATGCCAGAGTCTGTGGGCTTTGTGGGGCCAGCCAGTAGTGGATCTTTTTGCTACAGCCAAAACAAAAAAGATTACCGAAGTACTGTTCACCAGTTCCAGACCTTCAAGCAGTGGCAGTGGATACCTTCCTGTTGGATTGGACAGGTCTGGACGCGTATGCCTTTCCTCCGTTCAAGGTGTTAGGAAAGGTGATGAAGAAGTTCAGAGAGAGCCACGGAACAAGGCTAACTCTGATAGCTCCATATTGGCCGGCCCAAAGTTGGTTCACAGAGGTACTGGAATGGACAGTGGGATACACCAAGAACACTGCCCCTCAGAGTAGATTTACTCAAACAACCCCACTTCGACAGGTTTCACAAGAATACCCTCGCTCTAGGTCTGACTGCGTTCAGACTATCGAAAGTCTTGTCAGAGCGAGGGGATACTCTAGAGAGGTGGCCAGTGCAGTGGCTAGAGCTAGAAGAACCTCTACAATCACGGTGTACCAGTCGAAGTGGGAGACCTTCCGGAAGTGGTGTAAGAAGAGGAAGGTGTCGTCATCCAGTACCTCTGTGACCCAGATTGCAGACTTCCTCCTTTATTTGATTTAAGAAGGAAGTAGGGTGTCGATCTCGACGATTAAGGTTATAGGAGTACGCTAGCCTCTGTGTTCAGACACAGAGGTCTAGATATTTCCAATAGTCTAGATCTTAGGGATCGTGTAAGATCTTTTGAAACCAGGAAGCAACCTCAATGCAGACCCCCTTCCTGGAATCTAGATGTCGTTTTGAAATATCTAGGTTCGAGTAAGTTTGAACCTTTAGACAAGGCCTCTTTGAGAGATGTCTCAAAGAAGACCATATTTTTAGTCGCCTTGGCCACGGCTAAAAGGATTAGTGAGCTTCAGGCGATAAATAAGGAAGTTGGATGGAAGCATAATAAGGCAGTTTGTACTTTCCAGGAAGGCTTCTTGGCCAAGAACGAGAACCCTTCTAATCCTTGGCCAAGATCCTTTGATATTCTGGGTCTGTCTGATCTTGTGGGTCATGAACAGGAGAGAGTTCTCTGCCCAGTGAGAGCTTTACGCTTTTATGTGGAAAGAACAAGATGCATCAGAGGGATATCTGGTTCTCCTGTGTGTCGTGTCAGTCAAAGACCCTAGTAGGCCCATGACTAAAAATGCTTTGGCCTTCTTTATGAGAGAAGTTATTAAAGAAGCACATAGCTTTGTCAAGAACAGAACTTCGGAGTGCTTAAGGTTAAGGCTCACGAAGTCAGGGCTGGTAGCTACGTCCTTGGCATTTAAGGAGAACTTAGCCCTCAAAGAAATTATTGAGACAACGTTTTGGAGAACGAATTCAGTATTCGCCTCTCATTATCTGAGAGATATAAAGACAACTTTTGACAATTGTCAGACTCTGGGTCCATACGTGTCCTCTGGTACAGTATTGGGCAAAGGAGTTTCCACCCCATGACTTACTAATATGCTAGGGAACTTTTAATCAGGTGATGGTGTTTTTTGGTCGTTTGAGAAGCCATATTCCCTTTTCAGTCTTGTTTGTTTTGTTTTTTGTGATGTATGTGTGTAGTTCAGGTGAATTAACAATTCCTAGCATGATGCCTGTGGTATGAGAGGGCTGTGGGTTTCCTGTCAACACATTGGTCATGTCCAGTTGTCAGACCCTGTATTAGCTTCTTCAACAAACAGGCCACGTCCTAGTTGAGAGCTCCTAAGGTTTAAGCAGGCTCAGAGGCAGGACCTATGAAGTCAGCTACCTTAGCAGGTAAGGAACCAAGGGTGATATAATAATTTTTAATTATTTGAACTCTAACAATGTTGCTGTCTTTGACCCACCTCCAAATGTGTCAATCAGCTATATATATACCTGCCAGGTAAGTGTCATACATTAAAATGAAGTTTTTATGATAAAACAAAGTTTAATGTATACTTACCTGGCAGGTATATATAATTAAATTCCCACCCTCCCCTCAGGAGACAGGGTTCAGAGAAAATCTGACGAAAATGGGAATGGTTCCGAGCGCCAGCGCCACGGGAACGGGGTGGTGGTCACCTGAACTACTACGTAAATAGCGTTTGCCGCGAGTTTTGAAAATTTCTGCCAGTTTGACAGAGAATATAGCTATATATATACCTGCCAGGTAAGTATACATTAAACTTTGTTTTATCATAAAAACTTCATTTTTTGTGAAGTTTACAAAAATTTGACTTAAGTTGAGCTTGACTAGATGAAAGAGAAGAAAATGCAAGTTTTGAAAAGGCTTTTTTTGGGGGAATGGATATAGGATTGCTCAGCCGTGTCACCAAAGTTTCAGATTTAAGAACCAAAATCTTTTGCACCCATACTTTATTTTTGAAGATGATGATGTTGGGTCATCTAAAGGTTCATTTGGTTGGAATTTATGTGATGAAAAAAATGGAGGTTCATCTGAGTCTACATTTTATGGTAGTCACAGTTCTTAGATGAAACCAATATCATTATTATAGAATTGCCAACTAGATTTTCACATATCCACTCAAATATTATATGTAAAAGACTTTTGAATTGGAATTTCATTTGTTAACCCTGGTGCAAAAAAAACTTGTAACAAGCAGAGATGAATAATGAAATAGAAAGATATCTGATAATGGTTAGTTAATTCTGGGAAAAAGTGATAAAGCATCTAACAATCAAAGATTGTTATGATTTGTTTTTGTTAGTGTTTACAGAATAATTTTATATGCAGCCCACAATATGATCTTCAAAGCAATCTTTTTGTTAAACACACTTGACAGAAGACTGCTACCTCACTACATTCATGCCACCTGGATTCTTGGATGTTCATTAAACACCTGCTTCACTTTTTATGTATCAGGGCTGATAAAAGCTGAGCAGAATTCCCAGATTGTTTTCCTTTGTGGTGATTAATAAATTTATATTCAGTTGTTTCACCAATTTTCACCTCATTTTTCCCCCTCAAGTGGTCATTATTTTGGATTTCTGCTCCTTTATAGAAGGTAATGTTGCTGGAGTCTGTCTGTGAGTCAGTGGCTTCTAGTTTTCAATCACTGTACCTCTTTTAATTACGCTGTTAATGCTGTTACAACAACACTTTTTATATAGCAATTGAGATCATTTCAGTGCTTTGTTAAGAATCTTTTGGGAGCCATTTGGTAAACTGAGTTAGCTTAAGTCCATTAAACTGAAGCACTACAGTAAAATTTCTTAGAAGCTAATGTCTTGTCACACATTTTTTTTCTGCAGTAAGTGTTTTATTTCTTGTGACCTCAGACTTTTGGCCTGTAAGTTGTAGACATTTCTTTAACCATACTTCTCAGTGTTCCAGAAGTGTCAAATAGTTCTCATAATATTTCTCATAATATTTCAGAAGTCTGAACTGTTATCTGTTTTCAAAACTTACATTATATACAGTGGACCCACCCCCAGTATTCACGTTCTCCGGATTCGGGGACTCATACATTCGCGGATTTCTCTCGGAAAGTTTCCCGCCTTATTCGCGGAAAAATTCGCAACATTCGTGGTATTTTTCTATGAGAAATATCCACAAATTCCTGTTTTTTTTAATCATTTTCGTCATAAAATGCACTTTTTGTGATAAAACTATTAAAAAAACCAAGTACGAAAATTTTTAGAGGGTTTTCTTGAGTTTTAACTAACAAAATAGGCTGTTTTTAGCATTCTTATAGGGGTTCCAAACATTCGCGGGTTCTAACTATTCACGGGGGGGTCTGGTACACATCCCCCGCAAATACGGGGGGACCACTGTACATGCATATCATACGACTTATGAAGACATAATTTTGAAGCTGATTTTAATGGGGCTCATCATACACAAGTTATGAAATTAGCATATGTAATATTCACATATCAGTGAGGCAGTCCCTGGTTATCAGTGGGGGTTCCGTTCCAGCAGGTTGATGATAAGCAAAAATTGCACATAACCAACAATCGGTGATTTTTGGCGCTTATTGGTGACAATAACAGGTTAATAGCACCTCTCTTAGGTAGGTATTGGCGCTGATAAACTGGAAATCAGAATATTTCAGCGCAGATAACCGAGGACTGCCTATATTGTATTGTAAAATACAACACAGATATGCATCTTTCCAATGGATTTTTTAAAAAGTTATGTTTTACTTCACTGTATTGAAATGATATCGTATGTATTTTCATATTACTATTTTACTATAAAATACAAACATGGTGATCAACATTTTGGTTTGGAAATCAGCAGAGGGTGATTATGAAGTAAGTTTAGTTTACTATGTTTAACTCAATTCAGAGCGATTATCTTGCTTTTAGTTCAAAAAATGAATCTCAGATAAGTACTCTATTTATATGGGACAAGGTTATTTTAACATTATACAAAGTGTTTTCAAGTCGAAATATGACTACAAACTTAGTTATTTTTTTGTTAGTAGATGGCACCAGGGGCCTGTTTATTGTGTAAAAGTTATTTTTCTGTTTTATTAGATGGTGCCACTGGCATGCTTTATTGCATAAAAAAATCAAACAGTCTATTCATTGTTTTCACTTGATTTCATCATAATACAAAAATTTACATATTAATAAACATTACCTTAATATAATTTATCTAGCCCTAAATCCCCAAAAACCGCACCAAAATTTACCACATTGGCAACCCTGTTACCTCCTATTCTGTCCGCCAGTTGGCAACACTGTCGTTGACAGATACGAAAAACCTTCCCTCAAATCAGTTGTTAACGAGCGCCCGTGTTGTTTACATCACGGCCGCTCTTTATAATTTCCGTTAAACATTTTTGTGCCTTTAAGCTTTCATTATTTGTTAAATGAGACTTTATATGAATTACCACTCGCGCATTACATCACGAAATAGTGAATTAACTTTGATTTCTGTAGTGGTTCTTATCTTAAAATTACGAACTTTTGCGCGACCCGGAACTACTGACCTGTCCAATTCTACAATGGATTACCAAGAAATTACGATGCTTCCTTCTGCCAGCAACATCAGGAACTGCCCGGTTTGTGGGACAAGGATGAGTAGCAGGGAGTATGAACCACATGACATTTGTAGCTCTTGTCGTGGACAGTTTGTGACTTGACTTCTCGTTGTGACGTATGTAAGCCCTGGTCTGACGAGGATATGACTGCTTATATGAAACGCCAAACAATCTTGCAGCGTAAAAGATCGGTTAGGAGAAAAAGAAAATCGATTGCTAGAACTGTATCTAACGAAATTCTTTAACTTGGGCGCTCATGATTCTGGCTCTTCGGTTTCGGTATCGTACGACTCCGACTCCGAATTAATTGATGCTTTGCCCCCTGTACAACCGGTAATTAGTGAAGTTATTTCTGATGTAGATTTGAAGATTTTGGCAATGGAAACTACCTGGAAACAGAATTTTAAGAAATTACAGCTTAGTCTAGATAGAGATATTCTGCTAAGTTAACAATCTGTCAGAGAATTTTCAAGAAGCCTTTACTAGAATGTCTAACACACTTTTAGATTCATTTTCAGCTCCTCGTCAGGTACCTGTCGACAACACCATGGGTAACGGTGCGACAGATACCCCGGCTTCTGAACCCCGTCGTGGCGAAGGCCTAGGGGGATCCGGTCCGGGCAGGTGCCTAACGAATCTTTACCCAACGTGTCCCCCTGTTAGTCCCGTAACAGTGCCAAAGGGCGCTTATTTAGGAGAAAGGAGGGATATTAGTGTCAGACCTAAGATAGCTAGTCGTCAGGATTTTACTTCAGAGGAAGTTTCTAAGTTAGGATCTGACGATGATGATGACGCGGATTCGTGTGATATTGAGGTTTCCTCGAATGGATGTCATGATAGAATTCAAAGAAACTTTTTTGATTGAATTTTGAGTTTTCCCTTCCTCGGCGAGGTCTAAAGAGCAGAAGCAGCCTCCGCCTCGTTGTATTACAGAAGGGATTTTTCTTGACGGTCCTTCCCGGTCACGGGAATTTTTACGTTTTCCCTTTGCCAGAGGTTCGCGAGAGTGAGGGCGGACGTTGCCGCTAAACTTTAAACTTTCGAAGGTGATCGGGGAAGGGAAGAGGAAGCCTTCCTTCTTCCTTCTACGACACCGGAGAGGAGTTTACCAGGTGGCGGATGATTCTTCATTCTCTCGACCCCCCAAGCCAAATCCTGATTTTGTCCGACTTTCAAGTCAACCCTTGCCTTCTAAGGCTTCGGTCTCTGTCTCAATTGAAGATTTTATTGCTATGGAGGCTGTTATGAGTCCTTACAAGAAGCTCAATCCTTCAATATGTGGGTCCTCGGAGGGCTTTTAATGTATATCAAGGACTCCGGGTTTGTTCCTCCTAATGCTCCTCTTTTTGAGAAATTCTGCTCATCCATTTCAATCGCTTCTGTACATCAGAACGAGCTTGCTGCTTCAATGCAGGCCTTTCTTGTTTCTCTAAGGCGTAACTGTATTTGTTGCAGTTACCCTCCTCTGTATCGGAGATTCAGAGAACCGTCGTTGTCTCTTCTCCTTTTGGCGATTTTCTTTTCGATATTTCTGTGCTTTCTGAGGTTTTTGAAGGAACATCAAGGTGATGCCTCTTCCCAAGCTCACTGGGCCTTATCAAGAGCTTTTTCCTCTGGTCTTCCTCCCGTTCCTTCAAGGAGTAAGCGTAAGTTTAGGACCAGATCTGTACCTTCTGCTCCAGCCACAACAACCTCCTTCTGGTCTCTTTTTTCCAGAGTACATCTCAGCTTGCTGGTGCCTGCTTCTTCATCCTCTGGTGCTCACCCTTTGAACGCGGGAGAGGTTCTTGGCGTGGCTCTAAGGGCAGAGAAAGAGCTCAACCTCCAGAGGACCTTCTTCTTCTTCTTCTTCTTCTTCCTTGTCTCTACGTAAGAATTTTCGGAAGTAGGAGTCATCACCTCGCCTGGAGACCGCAGTAGGAGCTTGTCTCTCCCGCCATTGGTCAGCTTGCAGGGAGAGGGCGGTGGATGCTTGGGTGGTGGAGGTCCTGAAGGAAGGTACGAGATCCCTTTTGTTTCCAGACCTCCACTTTCCAATCGTCCTCAATCGGAGTTCAGCAGTTATTCCCCTCACTCAATCAGGGGTCAAGCCTTGGAGAAGGAGCTTTCGGCCCTCTTGGAGAAGGATGCCATAGAGCGAGCTCCTCCTTCTCCCGGGTTTTTTACTCTCGGATGTTTGTAGTTCTAAAGGCCTCGGGTGCCTGGCGCCCCATCATAGATCTTTCGGTTTTGAACAAGTTCATTCTAAAGTCCAAGTTCAGGATGGAGGACGGTCCAGACTGTTCTTTCATCCGTCAGGAGGGGGGACTGGATGAGTTTCCATCGATCTGCAGGATGCTTATCTGCAAATCCCCATCCATCCAGAAGCAGACCTTACCTTCGGTTTTTCATGGACTCGGGAGTTTTCCAGTTCAAGACCCTTTGTTTCGGCCTCACCACTGCTCCACGGGTCTTTTCTCGGGTGATTGGCTCCTGTTTCAGCTATTCTGCATCAGTTAACGTAAGGATGCTTCGGTATCTGGACGATTGGCTAGTCCAGGCCAAATCTCTAGAGAAATGTCTCCGGTCGAGGGAGATAGTTCTGTCTCTTTGTGTCGAGTTGGGCATTCGTGTCAACTTCGACAAGTCCAATCTAATCCCTTGCCAGATCATGACTTATCTGGGGATGTTTGAATTCCCAGATTTTGAGGGTTTCTCCCAGCTCAGAAACGGATAGACAAGCTTCTGAGTCTGATCGAAGAATTTTGTCCTCCGTAACGCAGCCAGTTTCTCTTTGGAGGTCTCTCCTGGGCCATTTGTCATCCCTCATCCAACTGGTTCCCGAGGTCTCTCAGAATGAGGTACCCTTCAGTCGACTACTTCGCCAGTCATGGGATTTCGTGTCCGAGACACGATAGTCGCCTCTTCTCCACAATGTCAGAAGGATCTCCGTTGGTGGATGCAAGTTCACCGCCTCAAGTCAGGGACATCTCTTCTTTCGGTTCCTCCGGACCTAATGTTTTGTCAGACGCCTCGGATCAAGGTTGGTTGGGGCGCACACCTGGGCCCCGAAGCCGCTTCGGGCCTTTGGTTAGAGGAGGAGAGGAGCATGTCAATAAATTGGAGGGAACTGAGGGCAGTGTACCTAGGCCTTCTTTCATTTCAGGAACAACTGTTGGAGTCGGTTGTCGCGATCTTTGTCGACAACACCACAGCAGTCTCGTACTTGAGAAACCAAGGCGGCACACAGTCGGATCTTCTCACTCAAGAAGCCCGATCAATCCTGTGGTGGCAGAAGACCAGGGGGATTACGTTGTTCCCTCAATTTATCCTGGGCCATCACAACGTCTTAGCAGACGCCTGTTGTCGAGACCGAACGAAGTTCAAGGGTCGGAGTGGACACTTTGCCAGGAAGTCTTCAACAGCCTCAGGAAGAAATGCCTGTCACAGTCGATCTGTTGCCACCCCACTGAATTTCGGTGCCAGATATTCTTCGCCCCTTACCAGACTCCTCAGAGTGCCGGGACAGACTCTCTTTTGCAGGACTGGGAGGGACTTCAAGCCTATGCTTTTTCCTCCGTTCTCTCTGGTGAGGTCAGTCCTCAACAAGTGAGGGCAACCAAGCGTCTGGATCTCACCTTGATCGCCCCCTTCTGGCCACAGAAGGAGTGGTTTCCCGACCTTCTGGAAGCACTGGTGGAACCCCCCATTCGCCTGCCAGAGAGACCAGATCTTCTCAAACAACCCCATTTTCATCGGTTCCATCAGAGGCTCCACATGCTTCATCTTCATGCCTGGAGACTGTCAGGAGGTTCTCCAAGCACGAAGGGTTCTCCTCCAGTGGCGCGACAGTTGGCTCTTGCCAGGCGGCAATCAACCAGAGTAAATTATCAGGCTAAATGGTCGGTTTACAGACGTTGGTGTAAGTCTCAAGGACATTCAATTTCTAGACCTTCCTTACCGAAAGTAGCGGAGTTTTTAGTTCATTTACATCATGACAGGGCCCTGTCACCTTCGTGCATTAAGGGTTATAGGTCTATGCTTTCCTATGTTTTTTAAGGCAGGCTTCCTGAGATCTCTTCATCTTATGTCATTAGAGATTTACTTCGATCTTTTTCCCTATCTCGACCCAGGCCGCAGTGTTCGCCTCCGACATGGGCATTAACAAAGTCTTCAAGCCTTAAGGTTCCCTCTGTTTGAGCCTCTGAATTCTGCCAAATTTAGGGACCTCTCTTCTAAGACACTCTTCCTTGTCTCACTGGGCTACAGCCAAGAGGGTGGTGAACTGCAAGCACTCTCTTTTCTGGTTGCCACGATCTGGACAAGACATGATTTTGTCATACCTTCCTGAATTTGTCGCAAAGACTGAATCGTCTGATAATCCCATTCCCAGGTCTTTCGTACTGAAGTCGCTGGTCGACTTTGTTGGTAATTTAAATGAGGAATTGGATCTTTGCCTGTTAGGGCGCTCTCATGTTATTTACGCCGCACGAAGGACATTCAGGGTCGTCCCCGTCATCTGTTTGTTTCACCCGAAATGTCAAGAGACCTATTTCAAAGAATGGTGTATCCTTTTTTTCTTAGAGATCTGATCGTTAAAACTGGTGGTTCGGCTGCTGGGAAGACCAGACGCCGAGAGCACACAGTATTAGAGCAGTTGCTACATCAGTAGCTTTATGAAGAACGTCTCAGTCGCCAAGGTGCTTGAGGCGGCGACTTGGCGTTCTAATTCTGTTTTTGCCTCTTTTTACTTGAGGGATATTTCTCTAGTTCTAGGCGACCTTCGTTCTTTGGGCCCGTTGGTGATGGCAGGACAGGTCGTCAGACAGGAGAATTAGGTAGTCTTCCTGTTTTACGTTTGGTTGCTACCTGTATATTATTCATTAATTTTTGTTTTGTTGTATATATTTTTTGTTTTTGTATTATAACCCATGGCAGTTTTTTGACGTAGTTATAATGGGAATTAGGCAGTTTTGGTATTTAGGTGTTTTTGATGACAAGGACTGACTGCTTGGCAACTCATGCTGCTTCCATTTCAGTGTGAAATGGTTCCAGCCACTGGGTTGTCGGCACTGGCGACTACGCTTCTCCCAGGAGTCGATGCTGACCTAGGACTAGCCACTGGTTCGCTTGTCCTGACGACTCCTGCTTCTTCCACTGTCCTGGACAGGGAATTAGTCGATGGATCGTCTGCTGTCATCTGTGACTCGCTCACCATCTACTTTTTGTCTCACCTGTCTTCTCGGAGTCAGACACTCGTGTGAGATCAGGCGACATTTAGTAGCCCTGAGTTTCTTGTTGACGAAGTCGGTTGCGTTGATACACCCCCGATGATCGTGTAACACGAGACCAGGTTGGACTGTCAGGCATTCGTCCTTCGGGACTGAATCGCCTTTTTGCTCCGCGCTCCTTTATCTTGGCACCCCCAGGAAGCTCGAGTTAGGAGTTGCTCATGAGCCGATTCGTTGCTGGCGACTTCGGGTTGCGTTGATACACCCCAAGGTTTGCTTAGCTTTGAATCGCCCAGACAGTCCAGACACTCATCCTTTGTAGGGAAAAGAATAGTGCTTGATAGTCTTCAGGGTGCAGCCTTGCTGTCCGCAATTCGTCTGACTGTCACCCTGGTCGGGCACCTGACTTTAGTACAGACGGACTGACTATGCACTTACTCCTTGTCCTGTGCTACCGCAGTTGGTGCATTATGGTAGGAGACTTTGAGTTGTTAGTATCTTTGACCTTGGGTTGAGTTTTGACTGCCTATGATATATATTTCTTTGTTTGTTTTCTCCTATTCTGTCCGAAGGGGAAATTGTATTCAGATTCCCTCCTCCTTTTCAATGTGGTTAATCGGGCTAGATAAATTATATTAAGGTAATGTTTATTAATATGGAATTTTTATTCTAAAATTAATATTAATAATACTTACCTGTATAATTTATCTAGTCCCACCCATCCTACCCACGATCTGCCTATCACAACTGATTTGAGGGAAGGTTTTTCGTATCTGTCAACGACAGTGTTGCCAACTGGCGGACAGAATAGGAGGTAACAGGGTTGCCAATGTGGTAAATTTTGGTGCGGTTTTTGGGATTTAGGCTAGATAAATTATACAGGTAAGTATTATTAATATTAATTTTAGAATAAAAATTCCATATTTATCTATTATCGGAGTGAAAACAGTAAAGTGTTTTTTCAATGCCCAATAGTTTTTGTTAAAATACTTTTCTCTCAAATTTTTTTTACGGTCAAGTTTGATGGTACTATACCAAAGTTTATGGTAGTTTCATCCATTTTGCCGATACACGATAAGTCATTAGCAGCATGAACATTATTTTCTCAGCTTCTGCTACAACTTGCAGCTTAAATTTAGCAGTATATTTCCGTGTCAATCTTTTCTTCTTGGTGAATGAGGGTATAGTAATGTAAAAATATTTCAGTCCTATTCTACTTAACATCATTTGTTACATAACTGCAGTAATTTTTTAATACTATTGTACGATGGTTGAAATGCAGGCAAAACTGCTGTGGTTATCCATTTTGGTTGTTCATACCAAAACCGCTGTTTCTCTTTCGGTTGTTTATGGCTGTAGTACGTTTACACAATGAATATAACGTTAATAACGATACTTTTAGCATTCTCTTTTACTTTTGTAGTGTACTTAACTAGAAGATGGGATAGATAAAGAGATAGAGGAAAAGAAGTTAGCCTATTGTAAAATGGTCTTAAAAAATTAACTCGCATGATACAGGAGAAATATGATAAAATCATTTTTATGGGAGAAAACTTGGGGGTTTCATGTTACAATGAGATTGTATGTTACATGAGTATATACAGTATTTAGTGAGTTATATCAGTCTTACCTTGTGATACACAGTGTCATTATGCACCAAACAATTTGTGACTACAATTGTTTTCCAGGATTTTTTTGTGTGTGTTTACAGGCAGTCCCCAGTTATTGGTGGACTCAGTCAGTGGCAATCAGGTTTTTATGGATGCTAGACTAGCAATTTATGGTGTCATAACGCGCTAAGTTCCAGTTATCAGCGCCTAATATAGTTATGGCACCATAACATATCTAACGGGCGTGCCATTAACCGGTTATCAGCACCATTAACCAGATATCAGCACCATAAATTGCCAAGTTTCAGTAAATGATGGTTTTCACTTATCAGCACCCAGCCTAGAATGGATCCCCCACCGATAATTGGGGACTGCCTATAGATGTGTGTGTGAGTGTGATAGATTTTGTTAGAAATTAAGAGTAAATCAGCATTAAAGAAACTCCAGTAAAATGGCCTGTCTCTAGTAATTTTTTATGAGACTAGGTTTTATGGTAGATTATAGCAAATACTTTAGTGTAAAGTATTTACGAAAGAAAAATAATGAAATGAGAAGAGAGCCCAGAAGTATTTTTTTGCTAAAAACTAATCAGGATGTCAGATTTTCTCTTATTATAAGAAAACACAACTTCCTCCCTTGTACTAGTACAGGGCTGAACAATTTTATATACAGTATCTGTTATTTTATGTTACTTGTTTTTATGTTTAGTAAAAAAAAAATATTTACATGCTCTAGTTTGTTTTTTGTTTACATGAATTTTATCTTTCTTCTGTGTTGTAAAGGTTTATTTTATCAGGAAAATTTCATGTGCACAAATAAGACAGATTTAAAAAAAAAGGGAGTTGAGAATAAGCAGTCACTGCAAGTTATGTGGTTTTGGTATGATTTCTTAGATTTATTCATTATTAGCTGACCAACCTGGTGCTGCCAGGGAAAACTCAGAAAGACAGTTAATCATTTACCAAGAAACATCCCAACACTCCAGGTTTCACACCAGTCCAAAAGGTTGTCCCATGGCTGGGTCTTTGCTGGGACCCGTAGTAAATAAGGTCCCCTGAAAGGGTACAAGTTTGAAACCTATGCGAAAACCTTCCTTGGGTCAGATGAGGGCTATGAGCAAAATTTAGTCTAGATTGGTCAAGTGGGTGGTTGGATTTCTATAAAGCATAAGATTAAATACATAAAAGTTTATAAGTTTAGATATTCTTATATATAAATGTGAATAAACTATATGCAGGGGTCCTCCCCGTATTTGCAGGGAATGCGTACCACCCCTCCCCCCCCCAAATAGTTGGAACCCTTATAAAAATGCTTTAAACCTCCTATTTTGTTAGTTAAAACTCAAGAAAAACCCACTAAAAATTTTTATACCTGGTTTTTTTTAATAGTTTTATCACAAAAAGTGCATTTTTAAGAACATAGAATGATAAACAGATTAAGACAGTGAGGAAGCTCTCTGCAAAACATTTATTAGAGATGAAAGGAAGTGATTTGATTGTAAGTCAACAAGATGACAAGAGTGCCTTGTGTTTGATTTAATTTTCAAAGGAGTCTTACATTTTCAGATCCTGTCTTGCTGTTGCGATGGACTCAGTTTTGCCTCCTTATTGCACCAGAAGTAGCTACTTTTTGGAATGTACGAAAAATGCTGCTTCGTGAAGGCAGGCTTGCAGCTGAAACTGATTTACATCTCACTAAACTTATTTTATCAAGAAACCGCCAAAGTGTATGGAAGTGTTCCAGCATAGGAAGTGGATGTTTTCTAACATTACTGCCAGAACAGTTTGCATGCAGGCAAATGGTGAAAATAATGGCTTGAATGAAAATAACCAAAACGGTGTTAGGGATATGGTTGATTTAAATAGTATCAAGCAGTTTCTCTTTGCTGAATTAGATTTATGTACTAGCACTGCCAACAAGCATCAGAATAATTACCACTCTTGGAACCACCGTTTATGGATCATTGAGCAGTTTTGTAAATATGCTACCTTTCAAGAAGTGTGCAGGCTTGAGTATGATGCAACTCATAATTGGGTTAGTGTTCATGTGAGTGAACATAGTGGATTACATTACCTTCAATACCTTCTAGACTCAATTGTCTCTGTGGTTGAGGAGAAGAAAGTTAATACTATCCAGGAGATGATGCCCTATGTAGATTCAGTGGAAAAGCTTTATATCAGGGAACTTGAGTTCAATAGAGACCTTATTGAAGAATATAGAGATCATGAAGCACTCTTTTGCCATCGCCGGTTTTTGTTAACACGAATGCGAGATCTTCTCTGCTCCTCTCCACAAAGAACTTGCTCTCCTCCTCCACCAGCATTAAAGAGATCATGTGTTGAAACAGTCAATAGTGAGTGGAGTGCTGTTCTTCTTGGTGAACGAGAGTTAATTAACAGATGTCTCCTCACAAATTCATACCAAAAAGTTCTTGGGGAGAAACATGCCCAGTGGTTAAACAATGTTGTTGGTATTTGAAGGTTTAAGAAAAAATATAATATATCTTAGCAAATTTATGTAGGGTTGTTCTTTTTCCAAGGCAGAAATGTGAAAATGTTGATGAAGCCTGCAATGGGTATTACATAGACCATTCTTTTAAAGCCTTCTAGGTTGCAGCTTGAGAGTTAATTTGCATTTTAGTGCTATAATCTCCAAGTGGTAGGTAGTGCCACTTGTCAGCATACCAACTCCAATCTTTATTCAGAATTGCCATTCTGATAGAACAGGTTTTGGGTATGTATTAGTAAGTGAATTATTTTGGGAGTTCATATTTTTGTGCATTAAGAATTATATGTCCTTTCAGTGTTCATACCTACTTTGCTTATACATACTGCCATGGCAAGAATGGTACAGTGATAGCCAAGAATAGGCATCAGCATTAGAGTGAAGTCATGACTTTTCACTAGAGGGTACCCCTTATTCACAGTCACAATTGTTATTAGATACTTCAGCGACCTAAAGTGCAAACTTTTAGGTGTTAGCTCTGACTGACAAAACTCATTATTTCTTTTTTCCTGGTTTTGTTTTTTAATAATAATTCAGCACTAATATTGTTTACTTATTATTAAGTTGTTGTACAGATAGCTTACTGTCTATTCCAAGTGTTTTGGTTAAGTTACAAGAAGATATGAGAGAGAGAGAGAGAGAGAGAGAGAGAGAGAGAGAGAGCACAGTTTTACCATTGAGCAGCCTGAATTTTTGTGTCATTACAGTGTGTTAACTTGCTTTGCTTACTTGGTACTCGAGAAACCTAGAAATAAAATATTCATTTTTCCTATACCTAATTGTTTCTGCACTGTTTGTGATAATTCAATCTGTGCATTCAACTAAAAAATCAAACTGGTGAATAAATTTTTCTACAAGACAAGCTGCTTGATATCAAAAGCAAACTGTGACTGGTGAATGAAGTATCATAACAGAGACCCTTTGATGGGAAAACAAGAGTAGGAATAGAGTGGTGAAAGCATGTTTGGTTGGTTTTGTTTTATTGGTGTGAAGTGTATTGATTAGATGAGGAAAAAGAGACTGAAAGTAACAGAAATTGCATTTTTGAAGGAGCATTTGCTGTTTGAGTGGAGAGAGTGACAAATGAGAGCCCTAAAAAATGGACACAGAGGGAATATGATAATTGTTAGGAAGGTCATTTAAATTTTTGTGGCATATGCTAAATAGTGAGAGTTGGAGAAGTTATGTCCAGTGGGAGAAATTGATGGAAGAAGAGATAGAGAGTAGGGAAAAATATGAGGGTATAACAAGGAGAATGATTGGAGGGAAGGAAATAGCTGCATAACAAATGCACATGTTAAGAAATAGAAGAAAATTGTAAATCCACAATCAACAACTGTGGGAAGTCAGATGGAAAGAAATAAAAAAAGATTGTAATTCCATGATCTGCAGCTGGGTGGACACAGTACACTGTAGAGCAACAACAGTATTGTTTACATTATTTTTCTTATTTTGCTTGATTTTTCTTGAAAATTCTTGAATTTTCCACTGCCCTTTCCTAGATCCATTGACCAACACCATTAACATAATCATTGCAGTTGTTTGACCATGTTTTCTCATGAAAAGAGGCAAAAAATCTCCTTGATACAATCTTATCAAGTGTTATTCATCATCATAAAAGAATTACTCTTTTACCAAAATTAGTGCCCTTGTGGCCAGGAGGTTACATTTTCCTTAGTAGAGGGGAGAATTCCCTATCAACTTGCCACACCTAACCAGCAAATTGTCAGCGTGACTTATTTGGCAGGTTCATTAAGGTAGAACTTGTGAAGAGAGTCCTAATTAGTTGTACTGGCCTTATTATATTTCAGTGATGAATCACTAGTAATTGCTTATCATGCATTTCTTACCAGTCCTCAGGTGATGCATTTGTTAGCCATCAGTCATCTGGTGACATATGACCACGCTGTTTTTCTGAGTAATAAGTATTTGTTTTCCTTTGGTCATCTCTAATTTTTATTATTTGTCATGGGCAATATTCAAATTATTAGTAGCAGATTCCCCTGTAGGGCCCCAATTTTTTTATATTAATTTAATTATCACAGTTGTTAAGAATACTTCACAGCTTCATGATATTTCCCACAAAAGATTAAATAACATTTTGTGCTTCCTAACAGTAACAATATACTGTAATACATTTTGGAGTGCCCTCTTAAAAGTCCCTCTGATTAACCTTCTGCCACTCAGTGAAACAAATAATAACTGTAGTGAGAAGGAATTGCCATCTCTATAGGGTTACTTTTCAAAAAGACTTCATTCTTCAGTTGATAACTACACTCAATTAACACATTACTGTTCCAGGAAGTATTGCATAAGGAGATAGGTTTTTAGTAGGGGTCATGAAAATTATTATGCTGCCCTTTTAATAGCTTTTCGATTTGACAACCCTGTAATAGTTGATATTCATAATTTACATAGTTGGTGTGAATTTTGTCACTTACTATTACCCTAATACATTGATTGGGATGTTTGCTATTGATTTAAAGGTTGCATTCACTTAAATGGAAGAATTGTAGTGCTTTGAAAATTTGGTATTACCAGAATATGAATGTTCCACTTGAAAAAAAAAAAAAAAAAAGATGCCCCTGTATCTAAATTTATATACTCAGTGGAACTCAGTAACTTTGCTTTTCTAACAATCACTGTGCAGCTAGCCAAGGTATGTCCTAATCAGTAAATCAGAGATCATTTGGGAGTGTACTAAGACTTCCAGTGTAAAATGCATACATAAATCTGTAGATAATTTAAGGAGAAAAAGATAATTATATATTTTTTTTTAAACTCAAGGTCAGATTTAGTTGCCACAAACAGGTTTTTATGTCCAATCTATAACCTGAAATGTTGACATTTGCTCACATAGAAAATTGTGCTAAAGAAATATGGATTCCATTTCGGGTGTATTTAACATTTAGATAGGATACCAAATGTATCCACCTGTTATATCTGTGCTAGAATCACATGCTTGTATTCCCTGGGAATATTTTATTGGTACATACATCAAATTATTGGATTTGATTTTAAACTTTTATAGCATGTACCAGCAGCGCTGCTCCTTTGTAGTGGATATGATGCTGGTCTTTCTGAGGAACTGTGTCTAAATGTTTATTTCAGCTTTTCAAAAGATTTAAAAAATTGATTGAGAATACCTATGTCTAGAAAAGATAAGGATTGGATATTATGGCTCAAATTTTTTAGCTTCCAGATCTGATTCTGAATGTCAAAAACTGACATTTGAAGTATGTGTATTTAAATTACTTACATTTGAAGTATGTGTATTTAAATAACTTTGTGGATGGTTTTTTTTTTTTTTAACAAGTACTGTAGTGGCCAAGACTTTGAAATGTGAAAAAAATATGATCAAAGAAAAATACTGTGGATTTTTTTCCAAAATTCACCTTTAGATCCTTGTACTTCATCTCATTTGTTTCCTGGATTTCTTTATATCTTGCTATTCAACCACTCCAACCCCCACTTTAAACTTATTAAAGTTCAGAATGACTAAAAGTGTCCAGTACTTGGCTTTATAGCCTAAATTTCTTTATTAATTCAGTTATTCTTCCTATACAGGTGTCAATTTTTGAAATTCTTATTACCTTCAACTCGCTTCTTTGTTAGTATTTTCTGGGTTATTCCACGACAAAATTTCGTGGCTACTACAGTTACTACTACATTGCTTCAACATTACTGTTGACTTTGTCAGTCTTTGTACTTGTCTTGTTAAAATCCACTAAATTCAGATTGCTAAATCTGATTGTAAGTATTGGGAGTACGCATACAATAGTTTTGATATAATATTTTTCTGATAAGCTGTTTGCCTGCTAGGTCAATCCTTTTTAAGAAGATTGATTTAATATTGAGGGGCTTCAGTTTTTTAATCTTCTTTATTTTAACCAGATTAAACCAGAGGTTTTGCCTTCTTACAGGACCACAACAGTCACTTCCTACTGCTTTCATAGAGTTTACTAGTAAGTCTTCTCAGGCTGCCATTTAGCATTTACTTGGCAAGCTAATCCTGAACTTGTAGTATTCAGCATTCCAAAAATAGATTAATTTATGACTTTTCTTCCATTGACATCAAAGTTGTTATCTTCCTTGTACTATTGTTTCCCAAGTGGTATCTTCGTAGGTTTTGCAGTCTTTCCTCTTCATTATCATCATCACCATCATCCCCACTGTTGTTATTAATGCAGTTATACAAAAAAAGAACTCATTTTTGTGATGGCTTTTATTTGTGAATAATTCACATATCTCAGATTTTACACAATAGTAGATTAGAAGAGTGAGTGCTTCCTAAAAGCTAAAGATTTTAGATAACAAATTCTCTTTGTGTAACAGTGAAAATATTTAAATGATTCACAGTGTGAAAGCAAAATGAAAAAGGACTTTCCAAAGTTGTTGAGTAACATGGACAGATTTTTAGGCCTTACCAAATAATTTTTATTGAATTACAACTGAAAATTTGACTGCAAGATGGGAAAAGTAAGAGATAAAAAGCAATGAAGTTGCAAAGTTATCACTGCAAAGAACCTTGAGTATTGCCTACAGTGTGCTGCCCAAAGCTCTATAGCTAATAAGAATGGTTAAATATATCTCTGTGAAGCTTTGTTGAGGGGTGCCTTGGTCCAAAGAAGCATTCTTTAGATGGATGTAAGTCTAGAATAATTTCCGTTATATGACTTTGCAAGTGATTTTTTGTTATTCTTGTCGCTGTTTATGTGATATACTAGGAGTGTTATATTATGGACTTGAAAAATTTCAGTGCATAATTGAATCTTAAAATGAATTTCTTTAGGCAGTAGCAAAGGTATGCACAGTCTTGGACCTTCTTTGATTTTGTGATTTATTCTTTTTTAAAATATTTATCCCCAGAGTACGTATTGTGAAAGCATTAATAAGTACGTTGTGATTATTCTTCTGCACTTTGACAGGGGTTCAGGTCCCGTTGCTGAATAACCACTGGTTCCATGCAACGTAAAAACACCATACAAACAAACAAACAAGTAACCTTAGTGTTGTTTATGAGACATATTGAGATATCTTTTTTGTGAAATATTTACAATTAATAATTTTAGGGAAATTTTTTAATATGTACTTTAACAGTAACTATTTAGATCTAGAAATTGCTCCTTGGTTATCCTAATGGATTCTGCAGTAGGTATTCAAGGTGTAAATTATTTCTTTTATTTCACACAAGTGTTTGTAAGGATTCCCACTTTACCTTACATGTTTGCATTGTTCTTTTTTCCCCACATGAATATTTGTGATAAATTTGCTTTGTTGTTGTTTGAATATTGTTGATGCATTATTGATGTGTAGATCAAAATCTTTTGCTTTTTCACTCTGTTTTGTCTGTTTGAACCAATTCCTAGCTATAGCTTAAATCCATTGGGGTATTTGATATTTGACCTGCATGGGACAAATATCCTTGTTGCTACAGAAGTCAGCTAGTTCCTTGGCTTTTTTATTTACTATTGATGTTCTGTGATCTGTGCTTAGACGGTACCTAAATCACATTCAGAATTATCCGGGCTTACCCAAATTACATTGAGGATTGACTCTTGAGACTTGTCATGTATTTGAATGGATGTTGGCTGTATTTTCTGTTTCATTCAACAGAGATGTTATTCTTACAGTGTGTCTTTGGCATTTGGAGGTTTTAAAAAGATGTAACAACAAGATGCTTAAATTCATATCTGGATGCAATTGGAAGGTCAGGGTAGAAATGAGGAAATTGCTAAAGACTTGCTGTATAGAGGACAGAAATAGAACTTATATAAAAAATTGAGATGTTTTATACAAATGATGGGGAGAGAGTAGCAGGTCAAAGACCGGTGGGAACACCCAGCCAATTGTGAAGAAAGGTTTAGGATGAGGACTGGGACTACTCAAATTTCGGAAGAAAACTCAGATACAAGAGAACAGAAAGTCATGTCTAAGACTTTATATGACACACTCAATATATTGATGATTATAGTGATTTACGTTGGTTGTATTCCTTCAGTTTTCTTACACATATTCTAATCTTTATGAAGTAGCTGGGATTGGTAGAATTTATTATGTCTTTTGATATTCTGTAAAGGCTTGCATGTGCCGCATTTCATGTATTTGGTATAACATAAGAAAAATACACCTAATTTTTTCATGGTGGTACACCACAGCTGGGTTATTTTAGACTTCCTGCCCTTTATGGGGTTACTGTGCCTTACATGGCATACTGTTTACTGTACTGTAGGTCCTTTGCAGTGACCATTCTCCCTCCAACTTCATTGTTTTCTAGCTCTACATTTTCAGGCATTCCCTTTGGTCTCTTCCCACCTGATTGTCCAACTTCCCCAAGTGTACCATGCTCAATTTACACTTCTCTTTTTCTTGAGAACAAATCCTTTAGGCCAGCTCAATTAGTCTTAAAGTGTGACTCCATAGTTTTGTTGAACCTTAGAGTAAATACATAAAAATAAAAATTTTACTCCAAAATACCAAATTCTTGGTACGTAATCAGTTTGATATTAGGGTTAGAAGATTTTTTCATGGATCTGGCAGATGGTTAGAAAATATAATTTTAATAATTAAGAAATGCTGTAATTCAATTCAAATTCAAATGGAATGCCAATATAAATGATAGCAATTCAGAAGTTTAGCACGACATGTAGAAAGAACATGTAGAAATGTACAGTATAGTCAAGACAAATGTAGAATAAAGGCATTTAATTATTCTTGAAATTATATTTCAAAATGATATGGCAGTTGGAAATATGTATGTGAATTTAAACCTAATTAAAGTTTCCTATGTTCAAAAAATTTGAAACACGTTGGAACAAGTTTTGTTTCAACAGTATATTTTCAGTAGTTATACAATGGTTGGATTTTGTATTGTTAAAAGCAATCTGTTGGCAAGTTTATCAACTTACATACTGTCAAAAAGAACACTTGCTATTTGGATCCAGGTGGTTGCTTGCATGCTGCAAATCTTCAGCTGGTGTCTTAACGTAGAGAGGGAGTGTAGACACTTGAAAACATTTGAAGAGAAAATTAAAAATATGTTACTAAAAGAAAACTATCAGTGTTTTTATCCAATTCTGCAAAATCCTTTCTGGTAACTTGAAATATTCATTGCAGTTAGTCTATAACAGTACTGCAAGAAAGTTCAGTGTTTATATCGGACATTTCTAAATATATGCTGAAGGTTAAGCCACTGAGCATAAGTCAACAATGCGTATATCTGCTCAGTTATTGGCATAGATTTATTGAGATAGTTGACAGAAAATGTATTCTTTTATATATCATAGAATTATACAGTAATTTTAACCTTCACATAAACTTACCAAACAATTACATAGCTGTAAGCTTTCTGTAACCTGGCAGTTGAAAATTCAAATTATTGGGTGAGGGGGGCCGCTGCCGTCATTAGTGTAGGTGATAAGGGACCCGCCCACTTTCAGGAACACCCGATACTGCTGAGCTAATTGTCATCAATTCATTTTCTGCCAGCCATGGAGTATCATCAGTGGTTTTTGCAATTGTTTTTTTATTGTGTTGTGTTTAGGCTGGCTTAGCTGCTTTTTAGCTTCCATGTAGCTAAATAAGATCTAGTGTTAATATGTCGGACTGTAGATCGTCAGCAGTTAGGTTTTGTAGCAAAGGCTGTAAAACTAGGATGGCTAAGCTGTGTTATGATCCGCACTCCAAGTTTAAAGTGTATGGGCCAGGAATGTAGCAAAGACTTGACTTGCGCTGAATGTCAGGACTTGGATGATCAGGCTTGGAAGAACTTCAAGTCTCATTTAGAAAAGATGGAAAAGGATAGGAAGAGAAAGTTAGCTCTTAGGGCCAAAAGTAAGTCTAGTACTATGGAAGCAACTCCTTTATTAGTCCTACTTCATTGCCACTAACTCCTGTCCAGGTATCTCCATATGCTTCCAATCTTAATACCATTGCCAACTTAGAGTCCAAAATGGACAAGAAATTTGAGTTTTTGGCCAAATTTTGGATTTGGGGATGTCATTTTGAGCTTTTGTCAGGCACCTGACCAATGCCAAGAATTTTGAAGTGCCTAGTGTCAGTGTTGTGTCTGAGGAGGTGGCTGTCCGTCTCCCCAGTTCTCAGAGACGAAGGTCACTGTCCCGCTCCCCTGCACCCGGGAGAAGACATTCTGGAGGTCGAAGGGAGGGTTGGGGGGGGGGGGGGGGCAGGCCTTTGCCCATGGGCAGTCATCAACTCCATCAAGCCTGTCAACTCAAGGGCTTTGACCAAGCGCCATTAGAAAGGCGTAGATGTAAGTGCAGTGCAATTTTCGTCCGACTCAGAAGTGTCATCGCCTGAAAGGAAGCGACAAACTCATGCTGTGGTTTTTCGCCCGCTGAAGGGACATGCTGAGTTTGCGGGTTGTTCGACTCCTCCAGTGAAGACGTCGAAGTATCTGAGGAGTCCACAACCATCTTGTAGTTTTGCACCTGATTAGGTTTTTCAGGATTTAGGTCATTTGTCATCAGACAGTCGGGATCATTCTGGCAACTGACATATTCTGTCACCAAAGTGCTCAGATCAGAGTACTTGCTCTCGTGCTGTTGATTCTCTTCAGCGCTTGTTGAAAGGAATTTCAACTTGTTCACCTCCACCTACACGAGTTGCCTCGCTTGCCAGTCGATCGTTGACCAAGAGGAGTCATTCGACTGTCACTGCTTTGATTTCTCTTGGTACTCCACAAAATGATTCATCGTTGGGACCCTTTAGGCCACAACTTCAAGAACTCGTGGTTTTTTTGAAGACAGCGACTGCTCTTAAAGGGTGGGGATGTTAGTCTGTCACCTGTGTCAACGGAAGAAGAGAAGGAAGAGGACCAAGATTCAATATCTTCGTCAGCATACTTGAGTCTCTTGAAGTATTTGCTAGTCAATTGCTTGGATTTCTTCGAACCAGCTCCTCCATCATCTCCGCCTTCAATTTTTGTGATGGAAGACAGTTGCGAGTAGTTCACCCAAGCTGGTCCTTTCCCAGTCCACCAAGAAAGTTTTGAAGGAGGTGAATGAGTGGTTGGCTGAGAAGTGGGAGTTAGGAAAGTCATCTTTCACCTACCTCCCTTCCAAGCTTCTTAATATGAAGTACAATTGTTTTTGCACAGCTGGAGAAATTCCTTCCTTGGGAGTATCTGCCTCCTCTCAAGGGGACTTCTCTGATCTAGTAGATGCGATCAGAAGGTTGGCATTCGCTTCAGCCAAAGTAATGTTCTGAACTCCAGACTTTGACCATCTGGTGAAGAACCTGTTCAAGGTGATAGAGGTATGTATTTAGCTTCCCAGACTGAACTATCAGGGTGGTCTTGGCCAGGAAGATTTAGGATTGCCAGTCCTTGGAGGAAGAGTTCATGTCAGATGATTGAATGTTTTGTCCTGTGCAGACAAGGCAGTAAGGGATGGATCAGGAGAGCTAGCTTCCCTTTTCACAATGGGGTGCATAAGGAAAGGTATGCTTTCGCTTCCCGAGAAGTAACAACAGCCCAGAAGTCAGCCCTTCTTTTCTCTCCCTTAAACAAGTCACACCTTTTCCCAGAAGAAACTGTCCAACAGGTGCTATTAGACTGTGAGAAGAAATCGACTAATGATCTTCTGCCGCAGTCGACAAGGTACTCGAAGGAGACTCCCCAACAGGAGCTAAGTCATCCCCTCTGCAGAAGCGTTCTTTTTGAGGAGGGAAAACCAAGTCGCAAAATAGACTGAAGTCCACCTTACGTGCTCCAGCCAAGTTGACCAAGAAGCCTGCTCTCAAGTCGACCTCCAAATAATCTGTATGTCCTTCACACACCATTAGGAGCGAGACTCCATTTCTTCTGGGAGGAATGGAGCCAGAGAGGAGCAGAGCCCTCCATGGGTTGTGGAAGTTCTCCGAGATGGTTGTTCAGTCCCCTTTCAAGAAGTTCCGCCGCTGTCCAATGCTCCCATCATAGAAAGATCAGAGAGAGCTTTGGCCATAGCCGAAGAAGTAGAAGCTCTGATCAGGAAACAAGCCATAGAAGAGGTACAAGATACAGACCCCATAGGTTTTTACAACAGACTTTTTGTAGTCCCCCAAGGCATTGAGGGGATGGGGACCCATTTTGGGCATAATTGCTTTGTGTCTTTACATGTGGAAGACGAAGTTTCACATGGAAGCCAGTTGGTCTGTTGTGTCAGCTCTCCAGCCAGGCGACTGGGTGGTGACTCTCAACATGGAGGGTGTATACTTCCATGTCCCTATTCACAGAGAGTCCGAGAAGTTTCTGAGGTTTGTCTTTAAAGGGAGGATTTACCAATTCAGAGCTCTCTGTTTTGGTCTGTCTACAGCTCCCAATGATTTACTTGTATCCTTGCTCCCCTGGGGAAATGGCTACATTTGATTGGGATCAATTTTTCGTTCTACTTAGAAGACTGGCTCATAAGATCCAAGTCGAGTCATCAGTGTGTGTGTGGAGGACTTGGACAAGACATTACATCTAACTCAACAGTTGGGCATAAAAATAAACCAGAAGAAATCCCAGTTATCTCTGACTCAGAAGATTCCCTATTTAGGGATGATTCTTGACTCTAGCTTTTTGGGCTTTTTTCTCCCCAAAGAGAATAGATTCGTGTATGAAGTAGGTACAGGAGTCCTTACTTCAATTGTCTTGCTCAGCTCTAGACTGAATGAGTCTCCTCGGAATTCTAGCATCGATGGAGAGCTTCATAACTTTAGGATGTCACCACATGAGAGCTCTCCAGAATTAGAATTGAAAGGCTCAACTGGACTCGTTCGTTTTCCCACAAACAGAGAAAATAGTCAGATCTTCGTTGGTGACTGTCACTGGAGAGACTGCAAGAAGGGATCTCGCTAGTCATTCTGAACCCTGGCCTAGAGTTGTTCTCCGACGTGTCGGACACAGGCTGGGGAACTCTCTTGGAGGGCAAGAGAGTTTCAGGCATGTGGACAGAACAAGAGAAGTAGCAATTTACTCAGACAACACCACACCCCTGTCGTATGTCCGCAAACAGGGAGGGACTCACTCTTCCTCTCTCAACGAGGTGGCCAAAGATCTTTGGGTGAACAGACACAAGATCAAGCTGTTTCCGAGGTTCGTCCAAGGGAAAATTAATGTATTAGCAGATGAACTGAGTCACTCCAACCAAGTTCTTCCTATGGAGTGGACTTTGAATGTGAAAGTTTATGAAGACCTATGGAAAATATGGGACAAACCATCCATAGATCTCTTCGCCACCTCTTGGAACAATGAGCTTCCAATCTTCGGTTCACCTGTTCCAGACCCTCAAGTGTAGTGAACAGACACGATGCTTCTAGACTGGACAGGTCTTTACACACATGCTTTTCCCCCATTCGGTCTCATAAGAGAAGTCAACAAATTTCAGTCTTATCAGAGCATGAATATGACTTATGTCACCATTCTGGCCCAGGAAGGAATGGTTCCCAGACCTCAAACTCCTTGCAGACTTCCCCAGATTTCTTCCACAAGGTTTATGTCTTCTCAAACAACCCCACTTCGACAGGTACCATCAAGGATTGTCTGCTCTGGCTCTGACAGGGTTCAGACTGTCGCAAGATGAAGATCATCATCTTGCAAACTGTACCAGTCAAAGATGGTGTAGACAAAATCACATCTCTTCTTCTACGACCTCTCTAACACAAATAGCGGGTTTTTGCCATTTTTAAGAGACACAAGGAAGCAGTCCACCTCTACCATCAAGGGTTATAGATCTCTGCTTTCTTCAGTATTTAAGCATAGAGGTCTTGATATTTTGAACAATCAGGACATCAGTGACCTAGTTAAATCTTTTGAGACATCGAAAGTGGGAAAGTCTGGGGAAGTGGACTGGAATCTGGACATGGTTATAAGGTGGTTATCCAGTCCACATTTCAAACCATCATGTTCTTCATCCTTGAAGAATCTTAGAAAGAAGGCATTGTTTTTAGTAGCTTTGGCAACAGCTGGTAGAGTGAGCGAGATCCAGGCCATTAGTAAGGGATTGGATTCACTCAAAACGACGCAGTGTGTTCTTAGTTGGGGACTTTCTAGCTAAAATCTAGGACCTGTCAAAGCCCTGGCCTCGCTTATTTGTCATATGGAACCTGATGGACATTTTAGGACCAAAAAAAAGGAACAAATGTTGTGTCCTGTAAGGGCCATTAGAAGTTATCTTCTTAGGATGGAGAACTTAAGAGGAAGTTCGAATCGTCTCTGTTGTTCAGTGAGAGACCCCTCCTATCCTCTCTCTAAGAACACTATTTCATTCTTCTTAAGAAGCCTTATTCTGGAAGCTCACTCTCAAGCCCAGGAAGCAGCCCTAAGCATCTTGAAGGTGAAAGCTCACGAAATTCGAGCAGTGGCAACTTTCTTAGCTTCTAGACACAATATGTTGGTGTCCTCAATTCTGCAAATGACGTTCTGGCAATCACAGTGAGTGTTTGCATTACATTATCTTAAGGATATTGAAAGTGTTTTTGAAAACTAAAAGGTTGGGGCTGTTATCTATAGCTGGCATGGTGTTGGAAGAGGAACCATAGGGGACCTCTTTCCCTCTACTATCTCCTCGCCTTGTATTTTTTAAGGTTGTCGAGTTTTTGGGAAGCCGAGGGGTACAATGTACCTTGGAGTACCCTCCAGTTTTTTATGGTTAGAGTTGTGGTTTTTTAAATTTTTAGTGTAGGTTACGGTTCTTTCGATTGGTTGTCTGGCCTTCACCCAGGGCAAGGGCAAGCTGTTTATTTTTGTTAACTGTCAGTGAACCTCCATGGTTACAAAATCCCACCATTAGTAGGGATGAACCTGGCCTTTACTACCACATCTACAGGTGATGAGAGTGCCGACCAGAGGCAGTATCCACCTGCAGCTGCTCCTCTCACAGGTAAGGTACTGCAAACATTATGTAATGTGAGCATATTATTATTAATACTGAAAACTGTAGCTGTCCATTTACCCACCTTCCTTGGAATGTGGAATCAGCTATGTAATTGTTTGGTAAGTCACTTATGTGAAAATGATATTTTTTTAAAATGAGGTTTCACATATACTTACCCAACAATTACATAATCAGAGCCCTCCCTCCTCACCACTGATGGATGTTGAGGCTCAACAAATTGATGACAGTTAGCTCAGCAGTACTGGGTGTTCCTGTAAGTGGGCGGGTCCCTTATCACCTACACTAATGATGGCAGCACCGCTGCCGCCAAATAATTTGAATTTTCGACTGTCAAGTAAGAAAACTTACAGCTATGTAATTGTTTGGTAAGTATATGTGAAACCTTATTTTATTATAAAAATATCATTTGTGTAAATTGGCAAGACGACAATGTATGAATTCTTTCATACTTTAGTGTTCTAAGAGTGCAGCACTTGTATATTTAGTCTTGAGTTGTAAGAATTTAATACAGTAGTGATCTCATAATTCAGATGCTGTTTTTTGTTATCTCGCATTCCATGAACTTAGGCAGCTTAGATAATTGATATTTATGCTATTTAAAGATGTAAGATATTTTGTTCCGTATTTTTATTTCTTTGTTGAAATTAAAAGATTTTCACGTACAAATAGAAGAAAGGAAAGTAAAATTCACAGTGTAGACAGCAGCTGACAATAGAGATTGTTTTTGAAATTTTTCTAGCTGGTTTTGTTTTATCATAAGATTTTAGCCAGTTTTAGTTTGATTGAACATGAAACATTCTTAGCCAAAAATGGAATTTACAATGATAGGTAGATGGATGTGGTTTTCAAGATGTTAATTGTTGTGAAAGAAGTGCAGAAGGGAAGTAGATGTGGCAATAAAGATTGTCTTTGTGACTATGAAATTTTTTATTGTGCTTATGTGATTGGAATCATTCAGTTTTACAGTTCTTGCAGTAGCTATCGCAGCAGCTATGATAATTGTGGATGAACCTAAGAGAGAGAGAGACGAATGTAGTATGAGTGATTATTTTCAGTGTTCATTTGTAAATTTTTTTTCAGTCATGTGTTGGTATATTGGATGTACTTTTGGTTAAACAGAATGCGTTATATTTGTTAAAGGTTTTTGTCAATGTGTACTTCTAGAATATTTCTGGCGTCCATCATCAATGCATAATCACTAAGAATACTTGGTGTGAATTTAGGCTGGCCCATGTTTGCACATATGTACCTAAAACTTTTTATTGAAATCTGGGCAGTCATCATTTATATAGGTAGGGTTGCCCCTCCCCCAATTATTTTTAATAAATAAGCTTACACTTTTCACCATTTTATGTACTACATGTACTTGTGTATCCTAGGATGAGTTTATGTATTTAATATGCACTGTTTGATAAAATATTTGAGATGAAACATTTTGCAAAAATGCCTAGTTATTAAATGGATTTTTAGAGTCACAGAGCTTTAGGTTTTATTTTTAGAACAGTAGAAATCAAATATATAGATCTATATATATATATAGTTAAATATGATATTATATATCTTTTAAAGGAAATATTTATCTTTATCCATAAAAAAACTGTAAATAAAAAGTGTTAAATCAATATTTATTGGTGTTTGTTGTCCCTTTATGCTTTATGAAAAAAATTAACTTGAAATAATGTTTATGCCTTGAGTGAGCCATGAATAAACTATAATGGCAACTTATCAGACCTTAGCTCTTTGTTGGAGTGGTAGGAAGGTGACTGTCTGTAGGATTTCAATATCTCCCCTGGCAATTCTGGCCATGAACTCTGTGAGTGGGTTGAATGTTAGTTGTCCTTAGAATG
>NC_061109.1:24541434-24603014 GCF_015104395.2 Macrobrachium nipponense | reverse complement strand
TTCAGTGGAGGGGTTGGGCTGAATTATATTGATTCCACCTCCAATTAAGTGTTGTTAACCCTCTTACGCCGACTGGACATATTTTACGTCGACATTTTTTGTCTCCCGTGTGCCGACTGGAAGTATTTTACGTCGACTTACAAAAGTTTTTTTTAAAATTCACGGAAAAATACTTATAGGCCTACCAGCCTAAAACTTTTGAATCACGCCCCTTGGGGGATGCTGGGAGTTCACAGATCAAGGTGTTGTTTTGTTTACAATCGTTACGCAGGCACGCAAGCGCGAATTTCTTTCTTGCCGCACTAAAACGTATCTGTGACACATCTCGAAATTATTTCGTCACTTTGACATAATTTTTGTTCCATTGTAAATTAGCCGTTACATGAAGTATTATATATGAAAATGTGCGCATTTTTATGTAGAATACAACAATAAAATACTCATGATTGTAGCTTTTATCAGTTTTGAGATATTTTCATATAAATAACGATAATTGCCAAAATTTCAACCTTCGGTCAACTTTGACTCTACCGAAATGGTCGAAAAACGCAATTGTAAGCTAAAACTCTTATATTTTAGTAATATTCAATCATTTACCTTAATTTTGCAACTAATTGGAAGTCCAGCACAATATTTTGATTTATGGTGAATTTATGAAAAAAATTTTTCCTTACGTCCGCGCGGTAACTCTTCCGAAAAAAATCATACATGCGATTGTGGTAATGTCTACACCATTTTAAAATTAGCCCATTACTATAAAGTTTTATAAATGGCAAATGTGGGCTCAATTTTCATGCACCTAATACAACTAAAAGATACAACCCATGGTTGTAGCTTTTATCAGTTTTGAGATATTTCATATAAATAACGATAATTGCCAAAATTTCAACCTTTGGTCAACTTTGACTCTACCGAAATGGTCAAAACACACAATTGTAAGCTAAAACGCTTATATTCTAGTAATATTCAAGCATTTACCTTCATTTTGCAACAAATTGGAAGTCTCTAGCACAATATTTCGATTTATGGTGAATTTTATGAAAAAAAATAACATTTTCTTTACGTCCGCGCGGTGAACTCTTTCCGAAAAAATCATACGTGCGAATTGTGGTAATGTTTGCATCATTTTAAATTAGCCGTTTACATAAGTTTTATATATGAAAAATGTGCGCAATTTCATTTAGAATACAACGAAAAATAATTGAAGGTTGTAGCTTTTCTCATTTTTGAAATATTTGCATATAAATCACGATAAATCGAAAAAAAAAAACCCAACGTTCGGAGGTCAACTTTGACTCTACTGAAATGGTCGAAAAAAACGCAATTGTAGCTAAAACTCTTACACTCTAGTAATAAATTTCAGTCATTTATCTTCATCTTGAAACAAATTAGAAGTCTCTAGCAAAATATTTAGATTTATGGTGAATTTAAAAAAAAATCTTTCCTTCCCTCCGCGCGCAGATTCTCCACCACAAATCTCCGAAATGCGTACGTACCATTCTCGGAATATTTGCTCCATTTCATATTAGGCATTTCATAGAGTTTTATATATGAAAATGTGCGCAATTTTATGTAGAATAAAACTAAAAATATTTGAAGGTTGTAGCTTTTCTTATTTCCAAAATAATTGCATATAAAAAATATTTATATAAAAAAATTCGACATTCGGTCAACTTTAGCTCGTCAGATATGGTCGAAAACTGCAATTGTAAGCTAATACTCTTACAGTATAGTAATAGTCAATCATTTGTCTTCGTTTTGAAAGAAATTGGAAGTCTAGGACAATATTTAGATTTATGGTGAATTTTTGAAAAAAATATTTGTTTACGTCCGCGCGTTACGAATTCATGCATTATTTTGTGATAATATGTTCTCTGTGTTGCTTTTATAGTTTTACAATGTGTTATATACCAAAATGATTGCAATTTAGTGTTCATTACAACGAAAAAAAAATAACTTGTTACCTTTAACCGTTTTGCGCACAGCGCGATTTGAATACAATTATATATGAAATTTCGTTTTTGCGCTATCATATATCGCATTATTTATATATGATAATTATAATTTTTTTAATTTCTGATGGTTGCATACTAAACTTCAGCCAATGACAAAAAAAGGAGCCAAAAATGAACTCTTAATCTTGAAAACTAAGCGCGCTGTGATTTTTAAAAAAAAATATTTTTTCCGCTTCCGCGCTCACTCTGAAATGTCTCCGGCACACGGGAGACAATTTTTTTTTACCGCTTCGGCGTAAGAGGGTTAATTACGCTAATTCAGGTGTTCAGGGAGTTTATTGCAAATGAAGTTTTCATAGTAAAACTAATATTGTAATACTTACCTGAACAGCTGAATGACTCCCACTATCCTCCCCTCCGTAGTGAATGATAAATGTGGCAAATGAGTGGGGATAGCTCCTCCAGCCGGTCCTGGCAGCAGTGTTGCCAACGGTAGTGTAGGTAACTCAGTGGACTGTGTTTACCTGCAGCGTTAGTAACGCTGGCAGTTAAAATTACCCAAATGATGGGTAAGTATGTGGGGATATAGTTCAGGCTGGTCAGTGACCTGGGCTAATTCAGGTGTTCAGGTAAGTATTACAATATTAGTTTTATTATAAAAACTTCATTTTTATGACAGGTCCCACTAAAAGTTGTGTTGCATTGTGGGTTTTAGTTTTTTGTGGTGACTACAGTAACGTGTTTGACTTTTTTACAGCTGTTGCATCAATGATTATCTGTAGATGCCAGAAACCATGGAAGAAGCAACATGTGAAAGGATTATGAAGAAATTGGATTTGGTGATAAGTCAAGATCCTCTACTGTAAGTTAGAAAAAACTTTGTTGTAAAATTGCCATTCCCCTGGAGTTATTTGTAATTATTATAGTTTTCTATTGGTATTAGTATTTAGGCTGTTCAATATTATAGTGTGGTAACGCAGATTTAGAAACCCATTATTTTATGTGTAATCAAGCTAGAATACATATTCAGTAATGTGCTAATTATAGATCATATGTATCTTTGAAAAACTTTTGTGAGGGTTTTAAACTTCTTTACAACATCTAATAGTATTTGGGTTCCAAATTTTCCTAAGTTTACAGTTTTATCTGACTGATGGAATAAGGTAACCTCTCAATGCATGTGCCATTTGGATCCTCATTTATGTCTCAGTCAAAATCTCCATTTTAAGTGTAAATTCATGGCCATGGCCACTGTCTCACTATCTGATGTGATTACAGCTGGTACACTTCATACTCAAAGGCCTAATCTCTGCAAGGAAGACCATAGATAAGTCAGCTCAATACATAAAGATTCCTGAAAAATTGAGAAAGAATCTTTTCCTGTAGTACAGTGATTGCTCGAGTTATTGTCTACAACTGTGGACAGGAAATGGCAGCAGCATAGTTGTGGGTACAGGTTTTGGCAACATTTGGAGACGTGTTTACAGTCATTAAAGTATCCATCATCAATGTGACATTGTTCCGATACGTAATACAAACCCTCGGTCCTTTAACAATAGGAAGTAGCTAGCGGCAGCTGGAACGGTCGTAAGCTTCGAACAAGGGAGAACGGTAGTTAACTGCTTGTCCGACAGTGCGCGCGCTGCGTGCCTGGGAGGTGAAGAACCACTTTTGCTTTCGACCGCGTGTGTGGAGGACGCGTTCGTCATCGCTCTCTGCCCGCTTCATCGTCGTATGCTTTGTTTATATTGCGTTTTCCACTACTGGTTTGTTTGGTTTGAAAATGAAATTGTAAGTACTACTCTGTTTTCATTTTCATTAATTAAATAAATTTATGGGTTCAAGAAATGGGAGCTTATTCGCCGTTAGATGCGGCGGTTTCCGCTCTTTTCCTGAAGTTGATCCTCTTGAATAATGTTCTCGGTGCCGAGGGCGGGAGCGCGCTCGTGCCGAGTCGTTTATTTCTGGGTGAAATTGTGAAAGTGAAACTTGTAAGTACAGTATTCTTTTTCATTTATATTTGCTCTGTGTGCTCGGGGCCGAGGGCGCGAATGCTCACGGCACTGGCCCTTTAATTTGCATGAAAGTGAATGCAAGAGCAGTAGGCAGTCCCCGGGTTACGACGGGGGTTCCGTTGAGACGCGCGTAAGCCGAAAAAAACGTCGTAAGCCGGAACGACGCTTGGAAATGTCTTAAAACTAATAAAAAGTTATAAAAACCTACTTGTAATCCTTTGGTTACACTACATGTTGTTTCCTGTAGTTTTATGTACAACCTGGAGTTATTTTCATAAAAGAATGCTGGTTCTTGAAGGTAAAAACTATTGTAATCCTCTGGTAACACTACATTCTTGAAGTTTTATGTACAACCTGGAGTGATTTTGCAAAATCTTGAGGGCTACAAGAACAGCTGATTACTATTTAACGTATCATATAGACTAATTAAAGTAAATGTATCTTTAAATCGGCTTATATATTAGTATCAAACAAACATTTCCTGCATGAGTCATAGGCCGTTTAATGAAACGAAAACACTTCTCTGTCCTATCTGTTCAAAAAAGAAAATAAACGTTACGTCAATCCCCGAGACCATTGTTGCCAAAGCGTCTCTCTCTCTCTCTCTCTGATCAAATTACATTGGAAACTTGACATACGATTGCCCTAATATACGAATGTTTTGAGATATAACAGAAAATTTGCGAAAATACAAGCTTTGATATACAACGAAATATTTGAGATACGATTTTGCGATGAGTGTTAGTTGTATAGGCGACCGATAAATGGCGTTCAGTCTGTTTGTTTGTTGGTGCTGCATGTTAACACGTCGTTGTTTAGTCGTTGTATTTGCGCCTATTTTTATGTTCATGGTTATTTTGTCTATTTTATTATTAACCATGGGTCTCAAAGCTAAAGACAAAGCAGGTGATAAGAAAAACCCAAGAAAATTATTTCGATGGAAGCAAAAACATGAAATTATAGCAAAGCATGAACGTGGCGTTCGTATCGTCGATTTGGCAAACGAGTATGGTCGAAATCCTTCTACAATATCCACGATCATCAAGCAGAAGGAAGCTATAAAAACCCCCGAGACCATTGTTGCCAAAGTGTCTCTCTCTCTCTCTCTCTCTCTCTCTCTCTCTCTCTCTCTCTCTCTCTCTCTCTCTTCTCTCTCTCTCTCTCTCTCTCTCTCTCTCTCTCTCTCGATCAAATTACGTACTGGATAATGTCTCTCTTTGGATACTTCGATTTTGCCAAATATTGAGGGCTACAAGAACAGTTGATTACTATTTACGTATCATATAGACTAATAAAGTAAAGTATCTTTAAATAGGCTTATATTATTAGTATCAACAAAACATTTACTGGCATGAGTCAGAGGCCGTTTAACGAAACGAACACTTCTCTGTCCTTAACTCGGAGAGTCGGAAGACGCCTCTCTCTCTCTCTCTCTCTCTTCTCTCTCTCTCTCTCTCTCTCTCATCTCTCTCTCTCTCTCTCTCTCTCTGATCAAATTACTGGATAATGTCTCTCTTTGGATACTTGGAATTTGCGTTGTAATCTAACCAGAAACTTCGTTTTGTTATTATTACTGGAAACAAGCAATGATTTTTTCATTATTTGCGCTTTTGGACTGTTATATGTAAACTAGTATGTATTCATTCGCTCGGAAACTAGTTCCGCATATGAGGCGTCACCAAAAAACATAGAAAAATACAACATAAAAAGTGTCGAAAATCATCATAATCTCAAAATTTTTGTTGTAATCTAACCAGAAACTTATTTTTATTAATATACTGTGCTAAAACTATAAAGGATTTTTATCATAGTATGCGTTTTTTAAAAGCGTCGTTAACTCGGAGCGAACGGAAGACGCCTCCTCTCTCTCTCTCTCTCTCTCTCTCTCTCTCTCTCTCTCTCTCTCTCTCTCTCTCTCTCTCTGATCAAATTACTGGATAATGTCTCTCTTTGGATACTTGGAATTTGCGTTGTAATCTAACCAGAACTTCGTTTTTGTTATTATTACTGGAAACAAGCAATGATTTTTTCATTATTTATTTGCGCTTTGGACTGTTATATGTAAACTAGTATGTATTCATTCGCTCGGAAACTAGTTCCGCATATGAGGCGTCACTAAAAAACATAGAAAAATACAACATAAAAAGTGTCGAAAAATCATCATAATCTCAAAATTTTTGTTGTAATCTAACCAGAAAAACTTGGGGACTTATTTTTATTAATATACTGTGCTAAACTATAAAGGATTTTTATCATAGTATGCGTTTTTTTAAAAGCGTCGTTAACTCGGAGCGTCGGAAGCGTCAGCGTCGTAACCTCGGAACAAAGCGTCGTAACCCAGGACGGATTTTTCCATTGAATATTTTAAGAAAAAGCGTCGTAAACCTCGGAACGTCGTAAGCCGGAACAGTCGTAACCCTGGGGACCGGCCTGTATTCTTTTTCATTTTCAATATTAATTTATTTGATTATGGATCAAGTTTTCCGCTCTTACCCGGGAATTGATCCTTCCCCTTTTACGTTGTGTGAAAGTGAATCGCAAGTGCAGTATTCTGTTTCACTTTTATATATTATTTCATTGCATCAATATTCACTATGGATTAGTTCCCGCTCATACCGGGAATTAATCTTTATACTTTGCGCTCGGTGCCGAGCGCACGTTTGCTCTCGCGCCGTAACTTATTAATGTAGGTGCAGTGGATGCTGTGCGGGGGCAGGGGAAGCGAAGGCCTGCCAAGAAGTCATCGGAAAGCTCTCCGCGACTCCCTTGGTAACCGATTCTTCGTTCTTCCTTCCTTCCCCCCTCAGCTCCCACGAATGGCACCTTCCCCTTTGGGGGGGAGGAGTATCCGGGTCCTTCTCCTCGCCCGACCTGTCGAGCGTGGAGGAGGGCTCTCGGTGCCCTTACGTACAATTGTATTCGGGGTCTCCCGTTCGTTCGGGGTGGGGCTAGCCCCCCCCCCCCCCCCCCCCCCCCCCCCCCCCCCCCCCCCCCCCCCCCACCCCCCCCACTAATCACCCTTTTGTTGCTTCCGCAGAACGAGTGACCTTGGACAGGTTTGGGCGTCCTTGGGTCTGCAGGGCGCGCCTAGTGTCCAAGGGTTGATTCAGCGTCTGGCGGGGTCGGGGGCGGTCACCCATGGAGCGGTGACCACCACAACAACAACAATCTCTACCCCAGGGTACGCCGCCCCTCCTCACCTTGTGTATACCCCGCATGTGATGACGGTGACGCCGACAGCCGCCATGCAAGGGCCGATCGCTGCCATACCGAGGAGGGGTGTGCCGCCTCCACCTGGGTTCTTTGTGCTGCCGACCCCAGACTTCCGCTGCCCGAAATCTCTCCCCTGGACCTGCCACCGGTACCCAGGATGTCGATGGCTGAAGCTAAGCCTCCTGGGTTACCTGACTTGCCTGCCGTACCTACCACTACCGCTGTTCCTGCTGCTGGCCCAGCCGCTCTCGCCGCTCCTGCTGTTCCCACTCCTGCCCACGTCGTTCCTGTCCACGGTGCTGCTGCCCCAGACTCAGGTCCTTCCGGACAGGTGCAGCCGGGCCGTGTTCTTCTGCCGGTCCTCCTGCTCTTTCGGGAACAGGGCCCGTCTCTCCTTCCACAAGGAAGAAGGCGGGGACCAGAGAGGTACCGGATAACACCGGTACTTTCTCGCCTGGGTTTAGCGGCGCTGCCGCTACGCCAGGTTCCGGCTCGGTCTCTCATTCGCGAGAGGTTCCGAGTGTACGATCTCTCGCGGGAGACCGTACAGCCAAAGTTTTGGCGCCAGAGTTCGCTTGGCACCAGGACCGCGGCACGGAGCAGAAGCTGGTGAGAGCCGCTCAGGTGACTCTCGCCAGGCCAGCGGCCGCTCTCGCAGCGACCAGCTGGTAACCCGGGTAGACGTGACTGTCCCTGACCAGCCACGGGCTGAGGCTGGGAAGAGGTCCCCACTCCCGATCGTTGGCACCAGCCTCGGCTGGTACCAGCGGTATGACGCACTGCGAGGACACGCACCGGTCTCACCGTGACATTGGTCTCTCCAGGTCTCCTGACCACCACTCCCACAGGGACCGGGCAGATAGGGGGACCAGCGGCAGCTCCTCTGCACACGAGATCGGGGTCGCTGTTCTCGTTCCAGCCGTTTTTCCCAGGGAAACGGCTCGACTAGGCCTGCAAGTTGGCGATCGCCTGCAGCCCTCCAAGCCAGCGTCATGTCTTCCTCTCCCGTGCCTCCAACTTCCTCGGTTTGCACCGGGAAGAGCGAGGCACAGCGGGGTGATCGTGAGGGGCATGCCCCGCACGATCCCGTCACGACGCCGTAAGTACCAGGTACGATCTTCGGACCGACCAGGACGTACGCGCAAGGGGCAGGAGGAATCCGAGAGGGGTCTATCGCAGTTCCCCCTCCTTAAGGGGAAGGTTCTCGGAATATGCTCTTGTTCGAGGGGCTTGACGGTCCTACTCTGCAAGATGCTGTGACTTCCGAGATCCAGAGGAACTGTACTGAGGTTATTGCGCTGATTCGTCAGCACAACGACCTCGGGGAAACATCGCTGCTCCCACCAGCAGAGCCTGCGTCACGGCTCAAGTCGTTCTGGAGCCCGAAAAGGGAACCCAGACTGACGGTGGGCTTGCCGCGATCGGAGCTTCTCGACTCCGTTCTGGACCAGGTAGAGCCTCTCGTCTCCGGACAAGATGGCTCGCTCAGGTCTAGCCGGTTGAACAAGCTAATTCCACCTCCTCTACTGCGACAGCGGCGTTTCTACAGAGTATTGCAGCGCTTCTTCCTCCTCCCCCCCCCCCCGGTCCTCCTGAGAGGTTTCGACCTCGACGAGGACTGGAATGAATGAGGACGGTATCAGCTCTCTCCTGTCAGGTGTCGATCAGCCCCACCCAGACAACGTAGACAGTGGCGGCAGATCCTTACCTACAGTGCGAGTTCGTAACCCTCCTCTGGGGGAGGGGGGGGGGACGTTTTCTGACAATACATTTTTCCAGACTCTGAGAGGACATCGCCGCAAGGTGATGGCTTCTCCTTCTCTTCTCCAGCTGCTAGTTCCGCTGGGAAGGCGAGCGAGTATCCAATTCTTATACCCATTCCCTCTCTCCTTACGGCTACGAGGGAAAGGGGAGGGACTCTACAGAGACTTCTCTGTAGTATCCCACGCTGGGGACTGCACTACCAGGGGGACCTTCGGGTCCTACCTGACGTAAGCCCCGGTCGTTAAGGACGGATCCTTCCCCATCCCCGATTGCCTGAAGGTTGAAATTTTGGCAATTATCGTTATTTATATGAAAATATTTCAAAACTGATAAAAGCTACAACCATGGGTTGTTTCTAGTTGTATTCTCCATGAAATTGCGCACTTTTCCATGCATAAAACTTTATGTAACGGTTAATATAAAACTGTGCAAACATTACGACAATCGGACGAAAAAAATTTTTGATTTTTTCGGAAGAGTTACCGCGCGGATGTAAGGAAAAAGTTTTTTCCATAAATTCACCATAAATCGAAATGTTTGCTAGAGACTTCCAATTTGTTGCAAAATGAAGGTAAATGATTGAATATTACTAGAATATAAGAGTTTTAGCTTACAATTGCGTTTTTCTATCATTTCGGTAAAGTCAAACTTTACCGAAGGTTGAAACTTTGGCAATTATCGTTATTTATATAAAAATATTTCAAAACTGATAAAAGCTACAACCATGAGTTGTTTTTTGTTGTATTCTACATAAAATTGTGCACATTTCCGTATATAATACTCTATGTAATGGCTAATATAAAATGGTGCAAAAATTGTGTCAAAGTGACAAAACAATTTCTGAGATGTGTCGCTGATGCTTTTTAGTGCGAGAAGAAAGAAATTTGCGCTTGCACGCCTGGGTAATGATTGTAAACAAAACAACACCTTGATCCGTGAGCTCCCAGCATCCCCCAAGGCGCGTGATTAAAAAGTTTTCACCTAGTAGGCCTATAACTATTTTTCCGTGAATTTTTTAAAAAACTTTTTTTCGTTGACATACTATATGTAGATTTGGCACCCGACAGACAATTTTCGTTGACGTTTAATACGTCCAATCAGTGTTAAAGGGTTAATAAACATATTATACATACATGTACCATAAAAATCTCTCATCTCAGTAAAGAGAGAGAGAGAGAGAGAGAGAGAGAGAGAGAGAGAGAGAGAGAGAGAGAGAGAGAGAGAGAGAGAGAGAATGGGAGTGGTTAAATGGCGGTCGGAAGCATGTCTGTTGTGGCGCTCTGTAGGAAGTCGGTGGAAGTCTGTTACGAGAGTCGTAAGGAGTGAGGAGTCTTGTGAAGTTAGTGTCGGTTTTGGCAGCAGTTATCCTTTGGTGTTTAGTTGTTTTGGTGTTATTTGATAGATTTTGGGGTTGTGAAGTTGTTGTGTGTGTGTGTCGTGTCTGGTTGTGGTGAGGTTAAGGAGGTTGGTGGTGCATTTTCGGTGTCTGTGAGTGGTGGTTGGGTCAGTGTTGGTTTTGGCAGGTTGTTATGCTTCTGTAAGTCGTGTGGTTGTCGTGTTCTTTCATATAGAATATAACAAAAAACAACTCATGGTTGTAGCTTTTATCAGTTTTGAAATATTTTCATATAAATCACGATAAGTGCCAAAATTTCAACCTTCGGTCAACTTTGACTCAACTGAAATGGCCGAAAAACGTAAATGTAAGCTAAAATTTGTACATTCTAGTAATATTCAATCATTTACCTTTATTTTGCAACAAATTGAAAGTCTCTAGCACAATATTTCGATTTTTGGTGAATTTTTGAAAAAAACTTTTTCCTTACATCCTTCGGTCAACTTTAACTCGACCAAAATGGTCGAAAACTGCAATTGTTAGCTACAACACTTACAGTCTAATAATATTCAATAAATTACCTTCATTTTGCAACAAACGGTAAGTCTCTTAGCACAATATTTCGAATTCATGCATCATATTGTGATAATATTTTCTCTTTGTTGCTTTGATTGTTTTATCATTTGTTATATACCAAAATCATCACAATTTAGTGTACAATACAACAACAAAAATTAACTCAATAGCTTTAACCGTTTTGCTCACAGCGCAGCACAATTTGTATACAATTATGACATTTTTTTTCGCGCTGTCATATACAGTGGTACCTCGACATATGAAATTAATCCATTTTGAGGCGGCCTTCGTAACCTGAGCTTTTCATATCTTGAACTGCATTTTACATGTAAATTACCTAATTTGTCCCAAGCCCTACAAAAACACCCCAGTAAATTTTATAATAAAGCTAAATTGACCAATAAACAATGAAATAACAACAATTTGGACTATTCAATACTTAACTTAATACGTACTACTAATATGTACCTGTAAATAAAGTGTATAAGTGTACATGGTGTACTAGAAATACTGTACATAAACCCCCCATACGTATTTGTAGTAGTGGAAAAGGTAAATGGGAAACCCTTAGTTCGATGTGAGGCTAATCTCCGAAAGTGGCGACAGAGGAGGAGGACAAACGGCAGAAAATTTGTTACGTAGTACGTACACTTAACTTAACGAAACACATTAAAAATGTCAGGAAACAAACTAAACTTTACGAAACACATTAACAAAACAGTTACACTTAACTTTACAAAAAACTTTAAAAATTAATTCATTTTTTTTTTTGTCTGATTTTTATTTATTTTTTTTTTTTTTACTTTTTTATACTTTACATTTTTTACAAAATTTCAATTTCTTCACCACTGAATGGATGCCAATCCATTTACGGAATTTATCAAACCACCCCCGAGAAGCTTTGAAGTCTGGGTTTGCAGTCGATGTCCCTTCTCCTCCGTCGTCTTCAGCCTGGGCAATCAAATCGCCAAAAATAGCGCTGGCCTTCTGGCAGGTTGCCGTCTCGGTTATCGTATCGCCAGCGATTTCTTTGTCCTCAATCCATAGAAGAAGCAGCCTCTCCATCTCATCATGCACGTGGCTCCTCTTGTTGGACAAAATAGTCACGCCCTTGGAAGGTGTAGCTGCTTTGATGGCTTCCTTCTGCTTAAGGATGGTGCCTATCATCAACGGATTTCGGCCGTATTCCTTAGCGATCACACTCAACCGCATGCCAGCTTCATACTTTTTTATTATCTCCATTTTTGTCTGCATAGAAAGCATCCTCTTCTTTCCGTGAACTTCAGCAACTTTCTTGGGACCCATGACTATACTGTATGTAATTAAGTTATGTAGTATACTAATTAAGTTCTCACACAACACGATAAAGTAGTACAACGAAATCACTAACACGAATTTACGTTAACAAACTAAATCGTATAGTATGTGAACGAACGAATTCCGCGTGCGTACAATAACGCTGGTGTGAAGCAATGGCTGCAGAAGAACGCCTTTACGTAGAGCACGATGGGAGAGATTCTGTCCAATAGGAGAGCAGGATCTTATGGCAGTGACTAGCATCAGGAACCAATGGGAGAGCGGGAGGATGGTGGCGAGTCTACTCAGTTAGCGGCGCTCGAGTTTTAAAATTGTTATCTGTGGTTCGGGCGAATCTTGGGACTTTACAGCAACAACCTTTCGTATCCTGAACTATTTTCGTATGTAGAGCCAAAAAAATCTTCGTATTTGCTTTCTTAACTCGAATTTTTTGTAAGTTGAGCCTTTTGTATGTCGAGGTACCACTGTATTCCAATATTTATATATGATAAATGATATTTTTTTTCATTTCTGATGGTTGCATACTAAACTTCAGGCAGTGACAAAAAAAAAGGAGCCAAAAATGAACTCTTAATCTTGAAAACTAAGCGTGCTGTGGTTTAAAAAAAAAAAAAAAAATTCCGCTTCGGCGCTCACTCCTGAACCCGCCGGCATACAGGAGACACTTTCGGAAATACCGGCTCAGCATTCAAGGGCGTTAATATTAATAATTTTTAAAGTATTTAAACAACTAATAATAATAATAATAATAATATATCTGTAGTGACAAAATGATTCATATAAAGAATTCTTTGACTCATCTTTCTTTTTAACTCTACAGAAGCTCAAAGTCCAGAGCTGTCAAATACATCAAGTAATGTGACAGGGGAAGTGTTGCTGATTAGTGATCAATGATTTTTACGTAGTTTCTCTCTCTCTCTCTCTCTCTCTCTCTCTCTCTCTCTCTCTCTCTCTCTCTCGTCTCTCTCTCTCTTCTCCTCGTCTCTCTCTCTCCTCTCTCTCTTTGTACTTATGGAATCTTTAAAACACTCCTATATTTTTACCAACCATTTATTTTTTTTAAGGGTAATGTATTAAGCTAACCTAACTTTTAAATGGAATTACAGTGACTTTAATTTCATTTAAAAGTTAACCTAACCTTTAAATGGAATTACAGTGACTTTAATTTCATTTAAAAGTTATCTTAATAGTACCTTATATAACAAATGCCTCTTCTAAAACAGTCACATAACTAAGCGTTGCATTAATGCAGATAAAAAGCGCTGTTTGTCCATGAAAAGGAATTTCAGAATAAAGAATTTCTGAAAAGTGGTTGAGAAGACTTATAAAAATAGATGGTCAGTTGAACGGAGAAAAGAAGAGAGAAATACAATGTATGTATGTAATCTTCACACACATTCCTGTATTTTTACCAACCATTTATTTCTTTTTTCAAGGGTAATGTATTAATCACAAAAATATTATTTTTATTCACCTTGTCCTAATGTTGTAATATACTATGAGGATATAACAACCTGTAGGTTGCCTGCTTGTTCAAAAGCATTATTTATTATTTTTCCAGTTGTTTACCATATTTTTCATACATAAAATATTGATGTGGATAAGCTTATATATATATATATATATATATATATATATATATATATATATATATATATATATATATATATATATATATATATATATATATATAAAGCATTTTAAGTTTCAGTTGAAATTTATATCTTATATAGAGAATATTTGTTTGCCCTATTGATTATTTCAAATGTTTACTTTGATTCTCACTTTCATCTAATTTCAGAGATGAATTCGATGTGGTTTTTTCTCTCGGTGAAGTCAATAGATCACCTATTATCAATATTGAACACAAAGTAGGTCTTGAGTCCTGGTGTGTGAAGCATGTTTATGCTTATGCTTATACGAAGATTTTGGATGCCAAACAGACAAAAGACGGGAAGGTGAGAGTGCTAAGTTCATTATTTTTTATATTTATTTCCTGCCAAGAGCTTATGGTTTGGCTTGTTTATTTCCCCTTTTCTATTGAGAACCAGGATTGCATAATTTAATGTATGACACTTACCTGGCAGGTATATATATAGCTATATTCTCTGTCAAACTGGCAGAAATTTTCAAAACTCGCGGCAAACGCTATTTACGTAGAAGTTCAGGTGACCACCACCCCGTTCCCGTGGCGCTGGCGCTCGGAACCATTCCCATTTTCGTCAGATTTTCTCTGCCAGCCGAACCGTCAACATTGTTGGTGGTTCCCTGCTTGATTTTCGAACTCGTTGCCGACTTTTCGCTGATTTTGGACGGATTATTTGGTATTGTACTTGGAACGTTGGCTTGGCATTCGCTTTGGATATGTCTGATTCAGGTAGTATGTTTAGAGTTTGTGTGAGAGAAGGGTGTAAGGTGAGGTTGCTGAAGGCTTCGGTGGACCCTCACACAGTTTGCAAGAAATGTAGAGAGGTTGTGTGCACTTGGGAGAATAGATGCATAGAATGTGAGAATTTGACAGAGAAGGAGTGGAAGATCCTCACAAAGTATGTAGACAGGTTGGAGAAAGATCGTGTGAGGAGATCTGTATCTCGAAGTGAAAGGTCTAATGCTTCTAGTAAAAGGAGTGAATCTGTTTCTTCTCCAGCTCCTTCTAACGTAGAACTTGTAGAACCTTCCCCCCAGGTTTCTCCTGCGCCCGCTGCTGTATCGGAGGAGGCGAAGGATTCACAATATGTGAAAGTGTTCGCTGCCCTTGCTTCTATGGGCGACCAAATACAGCGGTTAACCGACAAAGTGAGTGGTTTTGATGTGAGTGAGAGTGTAGTGGAGGGGGCGTCTGATTGTCTATCTCATGCTCCTAGACCTAGACCTCTGTCAAGCTCCCAGACCCAAGGGAGAAGGCATGTCGACAGTCGAAGGGAGGCGAGAGGGGTTTTGTCACGGTCAGTCGTCCCTTCAGGCAGTCCTGTTACGTCCCAGGCTGCTGCAGTACGCCATAGAAAAGGCGCTACTGGGAAGTGCGCGTCCTTTGATGGCTCGACATCAGGCAGGGAACGGCGGTATTCAGAAGTTTTGCGTCCCCTCAAGAGGACCTTCAGGACATCCTTGGCTCAGAAGAGACATTCCCACGTTCGTGAAGGATGGAGTAGTCCGGAGATATTGTCTTCGAGTGATGAGGACGCAGTTCCTGTTAAAAGGAAGAAGATCTTTCGTTCGAGGGAGGACGCAGGACGTTCTTTGGAAGCCGTTATTTCTGCACGTGAATCGCCTCCTTCTGCTTGGCCTCCTTCTCCTCTTCACTCTCCTTCGGGTAGAGTTCAAGATCGCTCTCCTCGCCGTTCTAGCCCTGCTCGACTCTCTCCTCCGTCGCACTCGATTCGTCAGGAAGAGAATACTAGAGACTTTTTAAGAGACATGCAGGCTAAGTTAGCAGTTCTCATCAATTCTTGGGAGACTCCCATTCAACCTGCCTGTAGACGTAAGGATGATTCCCTACCCGTGAAGTCCTCCAAGAGGACGCATGACAAGAGTTTACCTCCTTCTCGTTCGACTTTGGCCGGGGAGACAGGACACAGCGGTTTATCGAGGATGGACGATCATGCGGCTGTTCAGGATGCAGGATGCAAGAAGAAGCTTGTCTCGTTGGACGCAGGCGGCAGGACGTTGACCCGTCCTCCGCTCGCCAAGACCGCGATAGTGTTCTACAGGACGATGATTTCCAGGACATTTCTTCAGCAGAAGAGGACGTGGAGGAGTTTGCTGAAGACAAGAGTATTGATCCTTCTTCGGATTATAAGATCCTGACTTCCTGTCTTCTTTCGCTTTTTGAAGGGGAGTTTCAACCTTCTGCTCCTTTGTCTCCCCTTTCGCAGTTTTCGAAGACAAAAACCCCCAAGAAGTCTTCATTCCTTAAGGTGACTCTCTCTATTTCGGCGAAGAAAGCGCTTCAACGTGTGAATGCGTGGTTGAAGGAGAAGAAGGAAGCAGGGAACTCTTCTTTCGCTTTCCCTCCAGCCAAGTTAGCCTCGAAGTCGGGAGTGTGGTACGCCACGGGGGAAAGTCTTGGCCTGGGAGTGCCTGCCTCCTCCCAGGGAGACTTTTCCAGTATTGTGGGTAGTTCACGCAGACAAGCGTTACACTCTTCCAAGATCTGGTGGACTTCGTCAGAGTTCGATCACCTTTTAAAGAGAATATTTCGGACGTTCGAGGTTTTCAACTTCCTCGATTGGTCGTTGGGGGCCTTGGCGCTCACGTTGGAAAGTGAGGATTCGTCGGAGTTGGAGGTGCCAAAGAGTATTATGTCCTGCATGGATAAAGCTCTTAGAGATGGGGCTAACGGGCTTGCCTCTCTGTTTGCAGCAGGAGTTCTAAAGAAGAGATTGCTACTGTGTTCTTTTGCAGCCAAGGGGGTGTCGAACTCTCAAAAGTCGGAGTTAATGTTTTCGCCTCTGTCTAACCAGCTGTTTCCGTCGGAGATTATTAGAGATATAGCTCTGGCTCTATCTCAGAAGGCAACACAGGATCTTCTAACGTCCTCAGTGAGGAAGTTCTTGCCTTCCAAACTGGTTAAGAAGGCACCGAAGGAGTCGAGAACTGCTCAACAGCCCTTTCCTCGCCCCTCCTTTAGAGGGAAGAGATTACCTGCTAAAAGGGGATCAAAGACCTCTACTAAGCAATGAGAATCAAGTCCTCCAGACGTCAGTTGGAGCCAGACTCCAGGAGTTTTGGGAAGTCTGGCAAAGCAAGAATGCAGATCCCTGGGCCATCAGTGTAGCTCGAGAAGGTTACAAAATCCCCTTCTTGAGGAAGCCTCCTCTTTCGACATCTCCGAAAGCCCTAGGGGCGTGTTACAACGATTTAGTAAAGGAAAAGGCTCTGTGGGACCAAGTCATTTCCATGCTAGAGAAAGGAGCGATAGAACCTGTTCTGGACCAAAAATCTTTGGGGTTTTACAATCGGCTGTTCTTGGTTGCGAAATCCTTGGGAGGTTGGAGACCAGTACTGGACGTAAGTCAACTAAACTTGTTCGTGGAGAAGACCAAGTTTACCATGGAAACAAACGAGTCCGTACTGGCAGCGGTGCGTTTCAGGGGACTGGATGGTGACCCTGGATCTACAAGACACATACTTCCATATTCCAATTCATCCAAGTTGCAGGAAGTACCTAAGGTTTGTGATCCAGAACAGGGTCTTTCAATTCAGGGCCCTTTGCTTCGGTCTTTGTTCAGCTCCCCAAGTGTTCACGAGAATGATGTCCAACGTGGCGAAATGGTTGCACTTGCTAGGGATCAGAGTTTCGTTTTACTTAGACGACTGGCTGATAAGATCCCAGTCAAGACGACAATGTCTGGAGAACCTAAGACAGACCTTAGATTTGGCGAACGAATTGGGTCTGATAGTGAACCTAGAGAAGTCTCAGATGACTCCCAATCAAGAGGTAGTTTATTTGGGGATTCTGATCTCGTCAGTGACTTTTCGGGTTTTTCCATCCCCTGACAGGCAAGCCCTATGCCTTCGGAAGGTGCAAGACTTCCTAGAGAAAGACCGATGCTCGGCAAGAGAGTGGATGAGCTTACTGGGCACACTCTCTTCGCTAGAGCGGTTCATTTCTCTAGGGAGGCTTCACATGAGACCGTTACAGTTTTTCCTGAAAGAAGTCTGGCCAAGAAGATCGCAACCGGATTCCTTCCAGTTTCAAATTCCCTCCAGAATCAAAAGGGAATTGAGTTGGTGGCTAACTCCAGGGAAGTTGGCAGAGGGTATGTCTCTCCAGCAGAAGAACCCAGACCTAACATTGTTCTCCGACGCCTCGGACGCAGGTTGGGGAGCGACGCTGAGCCCTCAAGAAGTGTCAGGTCTTTGGAGCAAAGAGGAAGCGACCTGGCACATAAACAGGAAGGAACTAATGGCAATTTTCTTGGCCTTGAAGTCGTTCAGGGAGTTGGTACACAACAAGACAGTGCAAATCAACTCTGACAACACCACAGCTCTGGCATACATCCGCAAGCAAGGAGGGATGCATTCCTTTCTCCTGTACAGTCTGGCGAAAGAAGTTCTTCTTTGGGCAGAGGAGGAGAATGTTTCTCTGCTCACCAGGTTCATTCAAGGGGAGAAGAATGTCAGAGCGGACCTGTTGAGCAGGGAAGGACAACTTCTTCTGACAGAGTGGACATTACATCTAGAAGTATGCCAGAGTCTGTGGGCTTTGTGGGGCCAGCCAGTAGTGGATCTTTTTGCTACAGCCAAAACAAAAAGATTACCGAACTACTGTTCACCAGTTCCAGACCCTCAAGCAGTGGCAGTGGATGCTTTCCTGTTGGATTGGACAGGTCTGGACGTGTATGCCTTTCCTCCGTTCAAGGTGTTAGGAAAGGTGATGAAGAAGTTCAGAGAGAGCCACAGAACAAGGCACAAGGCTAACTCTGATAGCTCCATATTGGCCGGCCCAAAGTTGGTTCACAGAGGTACTGGAATGGACAGTGGATACACCAAGAACACTGCCCCTCAGAGTAGATTTACTCAAACAACCCCACTTCGACAGGTTTCACAAGAATACCCTCGCTCTAGGTCTGACTGCGTTCAGACTATCGAAAGTCTTGTCAGAGTGAGGGGATACTCTAGAGAGGTGGCCAGTGCAGTAGCTAGAGCTAGAAGAACCTCTACAATCACGGTGTACCAGTCGAAGTGGGAGACCTTCCGGAAGTGGTGTAAGAAGAGGAAGGTGTCGTCATCCAGTACCTCTGTGACCCAGATTGCAGACTTCCTCCTTTATTTGAAGAAGGAAGTAGGGTTGTCGATCTCGACGATTAAAGGTTATAGGAGTACGCTAGCCTCTCTGTTCAGACACAGAGGTCTAGATATTTCCAGTAGTCTACATCTTAGGGATCGTGTAAGATCTTTTGAAACCAGGAAGCAACCTCAATGCAGACCCCCTTCCTGGAATCTAGACGTCGTTTTGAAATATCTAGGTTCGAGTAAGTTTGAACCTTTAGACAAGGCCTCTTTGAGAGATATCTCAAAGAAGACCATATTTTTAGTCGCCTTGGCCACGGCTAAAAGGATTAGTGAGCTTCAGGCGATAAATAAGGAAGTTGGATGGAAACATAACAAGGCAGTTTGTACTTTCCAGGAAGGCTTCTTGGCCAAGAACGAGAACCCTTCTAATCCTTGGCCAAGATCCTTTGATATTCTGGGTCTGTCTGATCTTGTGGGTCATGAACAGGAGAGAGTTCTCTGCCCAGTGAGAGCTTTACGCTTTTATGTGGAAAGAACAAGATGCATCAGAGGGACATCTGGTTCTCTGTGGTGTTCAGTCAAAGACCCTAGTAGGCCCATGACTAAAAATGCTTTGGCCTTCTTTATGAGAGAAGTTATTAAAGAAGCACATATGCTTTGTCAAGAACAGAACTTCGGAGTGCTTAAGGTTAAGGCTCACGAAGTCAGGGCGGTAGCTACGTCCTTGGCATTTAAGAAGAACTTAGCCCTCAAAGAAATTATTGAGACAACGTTTTGGAGAACGAATTCAGTATTCGCCTCTCATTATCGTAGAGATATAAAGACAACTTTTGACAATTGTCAGACTCTGGGTCCATACGTGTCCTCTGGTACAGTATTGGGCAAAGGAGTTTCCACCCCATGACTTACTAATATGCTAGGGAACTTTTAATCAGGTGATGGTGTTTTTTGGTCATCTGAGAAGGGATATTCCCTTTTCAGTCTTGTTGTGTTTTGTTTTTTGGTGATGTATGTGTGTAGTTCAGGTGAATTAACAATTCCTAGCATGAATGCCTGTGGTATGAGAGGGCTGTGGGTTTCCTGTCAACACATTGGTCATGTCCAGTTGTCAGACCCTGTATTAGCTTCTTCAACAAACAGGCCACGTCCTAGTTGAGAGCTCCTAAGGTTTAAGCAGGCTCAGAGGCAGGACCTATGAAGTCAGCTACCTTAGCAGGTAAGGAACCAAGGGTGATATAATAATTTTTAATTATTTGAACTCTAACAATGTTGCTGTCTTTGACCCACCTCCAAATGTGTCAATCAGCTATATATATACCTGCCAGGTAAGTGCCATACATTAAAATGAAGTTTTTATGATAAAACAATGTTTAATGTATACTTACCTGGCAGGTATATATAATTAAATTCCCACCCTCCTCCCCTCTGGAGACAGGGTTCAGAGAAAATCAGCCGAAAATGGGAATGGTTCCGAGCGCCAGCGCCACGGGAACGGGGTGGTGGTCACCTGAACTACTACATAAATAGCGTTTGCCGTGAGTTTTGAAAATTTCTGCCAGTTTGACAGAGAATATAGCTATATATATACCTGCCAGGTAAGTATACATTAAACTTTGTTTTATCATAAAAACTTCATTTTTTGTGAAGTTTACAAAAATTTGACTTAAGTTGAGCTTGACTAGATGAAAGAGAAGAAAATGCAAGTTTTGAAAAGGCTTTTTTTGGGGGAATGGATGTAGGATTGCTCAGCCGTGTCACCAAAGTTTCAGATTTAAGAACCAAAATCTTTTGCACCCATACTTTATTTTTGAAGATGATGATGTTGGGTCATCTAAAGGTTCATTTGGTTGGAATTTATGTGATGAAAAAAATGGAGGTTCATCTGAGTCTACATTTTATGGTAGTCACAGTTCTTAGATGAAAACAATATCATTATTATAGAATTGCCAACTAGATTTTCACATATCCACTCAAATATCATATGTAAAAGACTTTTGAATTGGAATTTCATTTGTTAACCCTGGGGTGCAAAAAAAAACTTGTAACAAGCAGAGATGAATAATGAAATAGAAAGATATCTTTGATAATGGTTAGTTAATTCTGGGAAAAAGTGATAAAGCATCTAACAATCAAAGATTGTTATGATTTGTTTTTGTTAGTGTTTACAGAATAATTTTATATGCAGCCCACAATATGATCTTCAAAGCAATCTTTTTGTTAAACACACCTGGATTCTTGGATGTTCATTAAACACCTGCTTCACTTTTTATGTATCAGGGCTGATAAAAGCTGAGCAGAATTCCCAGATTGTTTTCCTTTGTGGTGATTAATAAATTTATATTCAGTTGTTTCACCAATTTTCACCTCATTTTTCCCCCTCAAGTGGTCATTATTTTGGATTTCTGCTCCTTTATAGAAGGTAACGTTGCTGGAGTCTGTCTGTGAGTCAGTGGCTTCTAGTTTTCAAACACTGTACCTGTTTTAATTACGCTGTTAATGCTGTTACAACAACACTTTTTATATAGCAATTGAGATCATTTCAGTGCTTTGTTAAGAATCTTTTGGGAGCCATTTGGTAAACTGAGTTAGCTTAAGTCCATTAAACTGAAGCACTACAGTAAAATTTCTTAGAAGCTAATGTCTTGTCACACATTTTTTTGTCTGCAGTAAGTTTTTTATTTCTTGTGACCTCAGACTTTTGGCCTGTAAGTTGTAGACATTTCTTTAACCATACTTCTCAGTGTTCCAGAAGTGTCAAATAGTTCTCATAATATTTCTCATAATATTTCAGAAGTCTGAACTGTTATCTGTTTTCAAAACTTACATTATATACAGTGGACCCCCAGTATTCACGTTCTCCAGATTCAGGGACTCACACATTCGCGGATTTCTCTCGGGAACGTTTCCCCGCCTTATTCGCGGAAAATTCGCACATTCGCGGTATTTTTCTATGAGAAATATCCACAAATTCCTGTTTTTTAAATCATTTTCGTCATAAAATGCACTTTTTGTGATAAGACTATTAAAAAACCAAGTACGAAAATTTTTAGAGGGTTTTCTTGAGTTTTAACTAACAAAATATAGGCTGTTTTTAGCATTTTCATAGGGGTTCCAAACATTCGCGGGTTCTAACTATTCACGGGGGGGTCTGGTACACATCCCCCGCAAATACGGGAGGACCACTGTACATGCATATCATACGACTTATGAAGACATAATTTTGAAGCTGATTTTATTGGGGCTCATCATACACAAGTTATGAAATTAGCATATGTAATATTCACATATCAGTGAGGCAGTCCCTGGTTATCAGTGGGGGTTCCGTTCCAGCAGGTTGATGATAAGCAAAAATTGCACATAACCAACAATCGGTGATTTTTGGCGCTTATTGGTGACAATAACAGGTTAATAGCACCTCTCTTAGGTAGGTATTGGCGCTGATAAACCGGAAATCAGAATATTTCAGCGCAGATAACCGAGGACTGCCTATATTGTATTGTAAAATACAAACAACAGATATGCATCTTTTCCATGGATTTTTTAAAAAGTTATGTTTTACTTCACTGTATTGAATGATATCGTATGTATTTTCATATTACTATTTTACTATAAAATACAAACATGGTGATCAACATTTTGGTTTGGAAATCAGCAGAGGGTGATTATGAAGTAAGTTTAGTTTACTATGTTTAACTCAATTCAGAGCGATTATCTTGCTTTTAGTTCAAAAATGAATCTCAAGATAAGTACTCTATTTATATGGGACAAGGTTATTTTACATTATACAAAGTGTTTTCAAGTCGAAATATGACTACAAACTTAGTTATTTTTTTGTTAGTAGATGGCACCAGGGGCCTGTTTATTGTGTAAAAGTTATTTTTCTGTTTTATTAGATGGTGCCACTGGCATGTTTATTGCATAAAAAAAATCAACAGTCTATTCGTAGTTTTCACTTGATTTCATCATAATACAAAATTTACATATTTATCTATTATCGGAGTGAAAACAGTAAAGTCTGTTTTTTCATGCCCAATAGTTTTTGTTAAAATACTTTTCTCTCAAATTTTTTGTACGTTCAAGTTTGATGGTACTATACCAAAGTTTATGGTAGTTTCATCCATTTTGCCGATACACGATAAGTCATTAGCAGCATGAACATTATTTTCTCAGCTTCTGCTACAACTTGCAGCTTAAATTTAGCAGTATATTTCCGTGTCAATCTTTTCTTCTTGGTGAATGAGGGTATAGTAATGTAAAAATATTTCAGTCCTATTCTACTTAACATCATTTGTTACATAACTGCAGTAATTTTTTAATACTATTGTACGATGGTTGAATTGCAGGCAAAACTGCTGTGGTTATCCATTTTGGTTTTTCATACCAAAACCGCTGTTTCTCTTTCAGTTGTTTATGGCTGTAGTACGTTTACACAGTGAATATAACGTTAATAACGATACTTTTAGCATTCTCTTTTACTTTTTTAGTGTACTTAACTAGAAGATGGGATAGATAAAGAGATAGAGGAAAAGAAGTTAGCCTATTGTAAAATGGTCTTAAAAAATTAACTCGCATGATACAGGAGAAATATGATAAAATCATTTTTATGGGAGAAAACTTGGGGGTTTCATGTTACATGAGATTGTATGTTACACGAGTATATACAGTATTTAGTGAGTTATATCAGTCTTACCTTGTGATACACAGTGTCATTATGCATCAAACAATTTGTGACTACAATTGTTTTCCAGGATTTTTTTGTGTGTGTATACAGGCAGTCCCCAGTTATTGGTGGACTCGGTCAGTGGCAATCAGGTTTTATGGTGCTAGACTAGCGATTTATGGTGTCATAACGCGCTGAGTTCCAGTTATCAGCGCCTAATATAGTTATGGCACCATAACATACCTAACGGAGGTGCCATTAACCGGTTATCAGCACCATTAACCAGATATCAGCACCATAAATTGCCAAGTTTCAGTAAATGATGGTTTTCACTTATCAGCACCCAGCCTAGAATGGATCCCCCACCGATAATTGGGGACTGCCTATAGATGTGTGTTTGAGTGTGATAGATTTTGTTAGAAATTAAGAGTAAATCAGCATTAAAGAAACTCCAGTAAAATGGCCTGTCTCTAGTAATTTTTTATGAGACTAGGTTTTATGGTAGATTATAGCAAATACTTTAGTGTAAAGTATTTACGAAAGAAAAATAATGAAATGAGAAAGAGAGCCCATAAGTATTTTTTTGCTAAAAACTAAATCAGGATGTCAGATTTTCTCTTATTATAAGAAAACACAACTTCCTCCCTTGTACTAGTACAGGGCTGAACAATTTTATATACAGTATCTGTTATTTTATGTTACTTGTTTTTATGTTTAGTAAAAAAAAAATATTTACATGCTCTAGTTTGTTTTTTGTTTACATGAATTTTATCTTTCTTCTGCGTTGTAAAGGTTTATTTTATCAGGAAAATTTCATGTGCAAATAAGACAGATTTTAAAAAAAATGGAGTTGAGAATAAGCAGTCACTGCAAGTTATGTGGTTTTGGTATTGATTTCTTAGATTTATTCATTATTAGCTGACCAACCTGGTGCTGCCAGGGAAAACTCAGACAGTTAATCATTTACCTAAGAAACATTCCCGACACTCCAGGTTTCACACCAGTCCAAAAGGTTGTCCCATGGCTGGGTCTTTGCTGGGACCCGTAGTAAATAAGGTCCCCTGAAAGGGTACAAGTTTGAAACCTGTGCGAAAACCTTCCTTGGGTCAGATGAGGGCTATGAGGAAAATTTAGTCTAGATTGGTCAAGTGGGTTGGATTTCTATAAAGCACAAGATTAAATACATAAAAGTTTATAAGTTTAGATATATTCTCATTTATATATAAATGTGAATAAAACTATATGCAGGGGTCCTCCCATATTTGCAGGGGATGCGTACCAACCCCCCCCCCCCCCCCCCCCCCCAAATAGTTGGAACCCTTATAAAAATGCTTTAAACCTCCTATTTTGTTAGTTAAACTCAAGAAAAACCCACTACAAATTTATATACCTGGTTTTTTAATAGTTTTATCACAAAAAGTGCATTTTTAAGAACATAGAATGATAAACAGATTAAGACAGTGAGGAAGCTCTCTGCAAAACATTTACTAGAGATTAAAGGAAGTGATTTGTTTGTAAGTCAACAAGATCACAAGAGTGCCTTGTGTTTGATTTAATTTTCAAAGGAGTCTTACATTTTCAGATCCTGTCTTGCTGTTGCGATGGACTCAGTTTTGCCTCCTTATTGCACCAGAAGTAGCTACTTTTTGGAATGTACGAAAAATGCTGCTTCGTGAAGGCAGGCTTGCAGCTGAAACTGATTTACATCTCACTAAACTTATTTTATCAAGAAAGCCAAAGTGTATGGAAGTGTTCCAGCATAGGAAGTGGATGTTTTCTAACATTACTGCCAGAACAGTTTGCATGCAGGCAAATGGTGAAAATAATGGCTTGAATGAAAATAACCAAAACGGTGTTAGGGATATGGTTGATTTAAATAGTATCAAGCAGTTTCTCTTTGCTGAATTAGATTTATGTACATAGCAGCGCCAACAAGCATCAGGAATAATTACCACTCTTGGAACCACCGTTTATGGATCATTGAGCAGTTTGTAAATATGCTACCTTTCAAGAAGTGTGCAGGCTTGAGTATGATGCAACTCATAATTGGGTTAGTGTTCATGTGAGTGAACATAGTGGATTACATTACCTTCAATACCTTCTAGACTCAATTGTCTCTGTGGTTGAGGAGAAGAAAGTTAATACTATCCAGGAGATGATGCCCTATGTAGATTCAGTGGAAAAGCTTTATATCAGGGAACTTGAGTTCAATAGAGACCTTATTGAAGAATATAGAGATCATGAAGCACTCTTTTGCCATCGCCGGTTTTTGTTAACACGAATGCGAGATCTTCTCTGCTCCTCTCCGCAAAGAACTTGCTCTCCTCCTCCACCAGCATTAAAGAGATCATGTGTTGAAACAGTCAATAGTGAGTGGAGTGCTGTTCTTCTTGGTGAACGAGAGTTAATTAACAGATGTCTCCTCACAAATTCATACCAAAAAGTTCTTGGGGAGAAACATGCCCAGTGGTTAAACAATGTTGTTGGTATTTGAAGGTTTAAGAAAAAATATAATATATCTTAGCAAATTTATGTAGGGTTGTTCTTTTTCCAAGGCAGAAATGTGAAAATGTTGATGAAGCCTGCAATGGGTATTACATAGACCATTCTTTTAAAGCCTTCTAGGTTGCAGCTTGAGAGTTAATTTGCATTTTAGTGCTATAATCTCCAAGTGGTAGGTAGTGCCACTTGTCAGCATACCGACTCCAATCTTTATTCAGAATTGCCATTCTGATAGAACAGGTTTTGGGTATGTATTAGTAAGTGAATTATTTTGGGAGTTCATATTTTTGTGCATTAAGAATTATATGTCCTTTCAGTGTTCATACCAAACTTTGCTTATACATACTGCCATGGCAAGAATGGTACAGTGATAGCCAAGAATGGGCATCAGCATTAGAGTGAAGTCCATGACTTTTCATTAGAGGGTACCCCTTATTCACAGTCACAATTGTTATTAGATACTTCAGCGACCTAAAGTGCAAACTTTTAGGTGTTAGCTCTGACTGACAAAACTCATTATTTCTTTTTTCCTGGTTTTGTTTTTTAATAATAATTCAGCACTAATATTGTTTACTTATTATTAAGTTGTTGTACAGATAGCTTACTGTCTATTCCAAGTGTTTTGGTTAAATTACAAGAAGATGAGAGAGAGAGAGAGAGAGAGAGAGAGAGAGAGAGAGAGAGAGAGAGAGAGAGAGAGAGAGAGCACAGTTTTACCATTGAGCAGCCTGAAATCTTTGTCATTACAGTGTGTTAACTTGCTTTGCTTACTTGGTACTCGAGAAACCTAGAAATAAAATTTGTTCATACACGAAACAAACCTTCGGTCTTAACATTAGGATTTACTAGCGCCAAGCTGGAAACCGGTAGAATTAAAATTACACTTGTGAGATCCAGGGACTAATGGCATCTATACCAGGTCACGGGGCATGTATACCCAGAATGCCCACGGCTACCTGTGACCCATCAGTTATTTTCCTACCGCCTTTAAGATAAGACGTGTTACTGTCTATCTCTTTTAAAGCCGGTTTTTTCAGTTTGCCCGTTCTTTATCCATTTCATTTTTTATTTTTCATTCCTTTTCTTTCTCCAAGTGTGATCAGTGTGTGGTAAGAGTGGTATGATGGAGAATTTGCCTCAACATTGGGATCGTCTACCGCTTCGAAGAGGAGACAAAGGAAATGCCCAGGAGTCAGTGGCTTCCCTTGTTCTAGGTTCCTAACCTCGGTGTCGACGGATCCTCATCCAAAGTGTAGTAGGTGCAGGGAAAACGTATGTACGATTACTAATCCGTGTTCTGTTTGTCGCGGTTGGTCGGTGGAACAGTGGAAGAAGTTCTATGGGAAAAGCCAATACAAAAAGAAAGGGGGTGACGCCATCTTTGGATGACCAAATCTTACCGCTTCTTTTGTATCGGTAATAAACCAGGCTGCTCCATATGTTTCTCCACCGCTTTGAATTGTCTCATACCCTTCGGTTCTCCTAGCGGTTCTGTATCGGAAACGTCAGGAGGGGCCTTGGGTAATTTTATGAATAATTTTGCACTCTCCTTTGTTCCCAGCAAGTAGAGGGGGAGATCCGCCATCTTTGTTCCAGGCTCCTGCTACGCAAGCGCATAGGTTAGATGGTACGTGGTCAGCGCTGGGCCTACCAGCGTACCAACCTTGGATGGTCTGCTTGCGCATTATATGACGTCACGGTTCCAGCAGGGTCCGGCAGCGCTGAATGTTCCTCATCCCCCGGGCTTGCGAATTTATGGGAATTAATGCCGCTGCTTCTCCATCCCACTCAGTATTTACAGCGATGCAGAACGTGGGAGGTAATTTGGCAGCAAACGTGCGGTTACCAGCAGAAACCTCTCAGTCTCTCCCTACGAGAGGGATGACGTCACACATACGTCACACTCTGAGATGGCAGGCGTGATGACGTCACAGACCGATTCTCGGCTTTTTCGCTGCACCCAGACGCTAATACGTCTTCTGATCCGTCAATGCAAACTGTAATGCAGAAGTTACAGGATATAGAGGAGAGAATGAATAAGAGAGACAAAAAGAAAAAGTGTGATTCGCCTTCTTCGTCTTCTTCCTCTAGTTCGGCGTCATCGCTAAGTCCGATAACGTCACGGCGAGCGCCAGTCAAGCGTTGGAGGAGGATTCGGGAGTTCCTAGCGGATCTCGGGCCAAGAGGAGAAGAATCAATTCTTCCTCTTCTTCGGACGGAGACTGTCATTTCCAAGTCAGCAAGAAGGTCGGAAAATCAGTGGCTATTAAGCACAAGGTTGCCAGACGAAGCCGTTCACAAGAGTCCGAACAAGCGAGAGAGGTGACGGCCGGCGAGCTAGCGGCCGAGGCGGAGTTGCAGTTCGGATCGCAAAAACTGCGATACCTCTGGTAAAATCGACATTGGCGGCGAAAGGTGCAGCAGAGGATGGAATGCAGGTCCCAGTTTCGCCCGTAAGGCCGTTCAAAATACGTACGAAGGACGATAAAGCTCCTATTAAAAGTACGAAAAATAGAGAGTTGGCAACCTCGGCGGATACGTTCGTGGAAGGCAGTATCCGTCTGGATAGAAGGCCGAGGCCGGGCTCGCCGACGCTCGAAAACATGCCAATGCTAATAAAGACGAACTTACCTCTGTCTCAAGGGAGCCTTCATCTTGGAGATCTAGACGAGATTCTCGCTCTAGATCCATGAGCAGAGAGAGAGTGAGACGTTCTCGTTCCCCTGCTGACTATCTGGGATCGAGCCAATAAGCGGCCAGCAAAGATCAAAGAGGCGCGGCCGTAGGGGCAGGCGGCCGTGGAATTCCGGGCCGTCTGTCAGAAGATAGAGGCGAGACAACATCTCTCGTGACGGAGAGTGGTACACTAGAGCCGGAGGAAGGAGAAAACCAAGAGTTTCTGGGCCTCGTATGCAGAGGTTATTGATTTGATTCGTCAATTCAATAGCCTTTCGGAGAAGACAGAAACACCGGCCAGTATGCTTCCTCCTGGAATTGACATGGCGTTTGGACTAAAGAGGGATACCAAGGTGTCGTATGAATTGCCTTGTTCGAGTCATGCGGAATCGGTCTTGCAACACGTGAACGCAAAGATTGCAGGGAGGGATAATTCCTTAAGATCTAATAGATCATTTAAATTTATTCCCCCTCCAATGATAAAGCAAAGGAAATATTATACGACACCGAAGGTCCCTTTGCTGTCTAGACAAATGAACCCTAATGTTGTAAGGTTAAGGCCTGGATTAACCTTGGATCAGGTTAAAATGGAGTGCCCTTCGATGACCGTTACCAAGAGGGCTGCCACGTTTAGAAGCAACAGCTTCTTCTGTCTTTCAGGCTGCGTCCTGGTTAGACCTTTGGTCAACAGCAGTGGCGAAAATTGCATCCTGGAAGCAACAAGGAAAGTAGTAGATGAACCATTGTTCATTAGATTACTACAGTCAGGGTCCCAAGGCGATTGCGTACCTGACAAACGTAAGTGCCAATGTTTTGGGCAAATATCCTGCTAATGAGGAGAGATGCAGCATTGGCTAGACTAAGCCGCAATGTGGATTTGGATTCCCTGTTAGCAATGAGGAATGGGGATATCTTGGAATCGCAACTACTGTTGCCAGAGGTCATACTGGAAGAAGCGATAGATAGAAGAAGGATGGACACTAACGATAGGTTGGTGCAACAGGCAGTTAGGAAAACCTCTAACAGTCAAACTACTATTCCTTTGGAGGGAAGACAACAGCAGATGTCTCAAAAGAAACCAGTGAGACATAGCATCCCTAATAGAGTCACAAGACCCTCTTCCCCAAAGAGGATAACTCATCGGCCCTTTCACAATAGAAACAACAGAGGAAGGGGCAATAGGGGAAGGGGGAGAGGCTCAAGAAGATAGGATGGGCGCCTCCCATCACTCGGCCACACCAGTGGGGGGTTTGCCTGGCAAATCACTGGAAGGTGTGGCAGGAACTAGGGGCAGAGCAGTGGGTGGTTGGGAATGTTCTCAGGATCGGGTTGATTTTGAATTCCGTTCGAGATAACCCCGCCCCTGACAGATCAACCATTACCCCACGTCACTTATGCCCACAAATCTCAGAAGGCCACTATTCTGCAGGACGAAGTGAAGAAGATGATGGAAAAAGGAGCTGTGCAACAAGTATGCAGTCCGACAAAAGGCTTCTACAGCAGGATTTTCCTGGTACCCAAAGCCAACGGGGAGTGGAGGACAGTAATAGACCTGTCAACGCTGAATCTGTTTATAAGGAAAACCAGTTTCAAGATGGAAACTCCGAAAACGGTTCTACAAGCAGTCAGAATCGGAGACTTTATGCTGACAGTCGATCTAAAGGACGCTACTTTCAGATACCAGTCCATCAGTCTTCAAGGAAATTTCTCCACTTCAGTCTTGCAGGGAAAGCTTTCGAGTTCAAGGTCCTGTGCTTCGGATTGACAACGTCTCCTCAAGTTTTTACAAGAGTGTTCACCCTCGTGTCGGCGTGGGCGCACGCTCAGGGGATCAGGCTGATAAGATATCTGGACGATTGGCTGGTGATAGCAAAGTCCAGGGAGAAATTACTCAGGACAGGGCGGCCCTCCTGCAGCTTTGTCACAGCCTAGGTATTGTGGTGAATCAGCAGAAGTCGCAGCTGGATCCAAGTCACGTTTGAATATCTGGGAATGGTGATAGATACAAACACAAGCCAAAGTATTCCCAACAGACCAAAGAGTACAGAAATGCAAACAAGTGGTGAATGCCTTTCTGGGAAAGCAGACACAGCCAGCAAGACAGTGGCAGGTGGTGCTGGAATCCTAACCTCCCTGGAGAAAGTCTAGTACCACAAGGAAGGCTACACCTTCGGTCCCTACAATGGAGGATGAAGGAGTTTTGGTCACCAACAGTAGATCACCCGTACGAGCAAATTCCCTTGTCGGCAGAAGTGAGGAAAGACTTGCTGTGGTGGGTGGACGACGACAATCTGACAGTGGTTGTCCCCCTTCAACAATCCTCCCCAGACCTCTTGCTGTTCTTCGGATGCGTCACTAGAAGGCTTGGGGAGCCCATATGGAGGAGTTGATGGTGTCAGCAAAATGGAATTGCAAGGACAGAGAACTCCATATAAACGTGCTGGAGTTGAAAGCAGCTTTCCTGGCTCTACAAGAATTCAGGGAGAGAGTAAAGGGACACTCGGTGGTATTGATGTCAGACAACACCACAGTAGTAGCTTATATAAACAAGCAAGGAGGCCTAGTTTCTCGGCAGTTACATGTGATGACAGTTCAACTTCACCAGTGGGCTATAGAGAACCTGGTAGACATCAAGGCCAGGTATATTCCGGGAAAAAGTAAAATAGATAGGCCGACAAGTTGAGCCGCAGGGATCAGATTCTGGGAACGGAGTGGTCCCTACACCAACAGGTAGTGGACAGGATGCTCATGTTGTGGGAAGGACCGATCATAGACCTATTCGCAACCAGGTACAACAAAAAGTTGGAAGTGTATTGTTTCAGTAGTCCCGGACGCAGAGGCAGCAGCAGAAGATGCGCTACAACACCCCTGGGACAATCTGGACGTACGCATTTCCTCCATTTTGTCTAATCCGTCAGGTTCTGAACAGGGTAATGCGGTCTCAGAACCTCAAGATGACCCTGGTTGGAGCCCCGTTATGGCCGAAAGCAAGAGTGGTTTCCAGACCTACTGGAACTCATAGTAGATTGTGCCAAGAGAGTTTTTACCCTCACCATGGAGCAACCTTCTGTGTCAGCCTCACGTGGAGAGGTACCACCAGTCGGTGAAGTCCCTATCGCTTCACGGGTGGGGAGACTGTCAAGTATCTCCTCGAGGAGAGCGAGGGTTTTCGCAGAAAGCAGCAACTCAGATGGCAGGTAATATCAGAAAATCATCTGCGACAGTATACCACCAAGGAAGTGGTCAGCATACTGTGATTGGTGTCGTAGGGGGAACGGTGTCTCCACTCGGTACCACTATTCAGCAGTTAGCAGACTTTCTGATATATCTCAGAACAGAAAAACATATGTCTGTATCTGCAGTGAAGGGGTACAGGGCTGCTTCTAGACCTCAAGTCTTACGAATGAAAGGAGTGGACATATCGTCTTCATGGGAGTTGGCCATGCTGATGAGGAGCTTTGAACAGTCATGCCCTCACCAAAGGAGCTAAAAGCCCCAGATTGGGATCTGACCAAGGTACTGAGTAGTCTGACAAAACCCCCTTACGAACCACTAAGGCAGTCCACGGATAGGAGCCTGACCCTGAAGGACAGTCTTCTTATTGGCCCTGGCTTCAACCAAAAGGGTGGGGGAGCTACATGGCCTCTCATATCTCATAAAGCACTCGAGAGGTTGGAGATCAATGGTGTGTGAGTTTGTCCCAGAATTCGTGGCAAAGACCCAAAATCCAACAATAGTAGACGGCAGATTCGACTCCTTTACCATACCTTCCTTGGCAGACTTTGTAGACAACGCAAAGCTGAAATGCTCCTGTGCCCCGTCAGGGCACTAAGGGAGTACTTAAAGAGAACAAGGCACCTCAGGCCGGGGTGCCAGAGGTTGTTCGTAAGTACAGGACGGAACAAGAAGGAAGTGTCCAAGAATACAATATCATTTTGGCTAAGGGAGACAATCAGAAATGTTTATACTGCAGAAGACAGAGGGTCAGATAGCCAGGTGGGAGCTAGAGCTCATGACATCAGGGGTGTGAGTGCTTCCCTGGCATTTAAGAAGAACATGTCTGTGGATAAAATTCTGAAAGCTGGCGTGTGGAAGCGCCAAACAACTTTCACCTCATTTTATTTGAAGATGTTGCCCATAGATCCTTGACACCTTTTCCTTGGGTCCAGTGGTGGCGGCCCAACAAGTGATATAGTTCATCCAGTGCCCCTGGCGGGCGTCAGTTTGCGTCTAGTCTAAGATGAAGGTATGAAAGTAGAATGAATGGGATGACTGGTCTTTCCTTTTTTCTTTACTACTTTCTTCCTACTCCTTTAACTACGGGTCAGTATGAAGGAGAGTACCGTCATGTGCTGGAACGGACTAGATGCAGGTGAGATGGTCAGCCATACTGTGAAGCTATCTTAGCTGATGATATACTTTTCAGTAGCAACACACCCCTCTGGATAATAAGGAAAGAGGGGTGAAGGTGGATCCAGTAGCAAGGGACAAGAGTAAACAGTAGAATGGTATCTACACCCAGTGGGAGGAAACCAATAGATCCGCTTATATCTTTGGTCCTAGGTTCATTGTCCATTCTCTAGAATTTCCCTATATATTCGGAAATGGATAAGGTGGCAAACTTCCAGTCAGTTGTAGAGACTTACCTCCCTCCAATAGTAAGTCTATCCTAATGTTAAGACCGAAGGTTTGTTTCGTGTATGAACAAATACCAAATTTTGTAACTAATTTGTATTTTTCATAACTAACAAACCTGAGGTCTTAACAGTTAAAGGCCCACCTCGAACCACCCCTCTAGAAGTCTAAACTGGGTTAGAAATATAACTGATGGGTCACAGGTCCCGCCGTGGGCATTCTGGGTATACATGCCCCGTGACCTGGTATAGATGCCATTAGTCCCATGGATCTCACAAGTGTAATTTAATTCTACCGTTTCCAGCTTGGCGCTAGTAAATCCTAATGTTAAGACCTCAGGTTGTTTAGTTATGAAAAAAAAATTACAAATATTGTTACAAATTTGGTATATTCATTTTTCCTATACCTAATTGTTTCTGCACTGTTTGTGATAATTCAATCTGTGCATTCAACTAAAAAATCAAACTGGTGAATAAATTTTTCTACAAGACAAGCTGCTTGATATCAAAAGCAAACTGTGACTGGTGAATGAAGTATCATAACAGAGACCCTTTGATGGAAAAACAAGAGTAGGAATAGAGTGGCGAAAGCATGTTTGGTTGGTTTTGTTTTATTGGTGTGAAGTGTATTGATTAGATGAGGAAAAAGAGACTGAAAGTAACAGGAAAATTGCATTTTTGAAGGAGCATTTGCTGTTTGAGTGGAGAGAGTGACAAATGAGAGCCCTAAAAAATGGACACAGAGGGAATATGATAATTGTTAGGAAGGTCATTTAAATTTTTGTGGCATATGCTAAATAGTGAGAGTTGGAGAAGTTATGTCCAGTGGGAGAAATTGATGGAAGAAGAGATAGAGAGTAGGGAAAAATATGAGGGTATAACAAGGAGAATGATTGGAGGGAAGAAATAGCTGCATAACAAATGCACATGTTAAGAAATAGAAGAAAAATGATATTGTTAAACTACAATAAAGTTTTGTACATACTTACCTGGCAGATATATACTTAGCTATAGTCTCCGACGTTCCGACAGAATTTCAAATCTCGCGGCACACGCGACAGGTAGGTCAGGTGGTTCTACCTTACCCGACCGCTGGGTGGCGGGCGTATGAACCAATCTATCTCTCCAGCCAGATTTTTTCTCTTTCACTGTCTCCTGAGGGGAGGCTGGGTGGGCCATTAGACGTATATATCTGCCAGGTAAGTATGTACAAAAACTTTATTGTAGTTTAACAATATCATTTTTGTACATGAACTTCCCTGCCAGATATATACTTAGCTGATTGGCACCTTGGTGGAGGGTAAGAGACAGCTAAAGTAATAAGGAGAGATAAGAAACAACTGATGTTGTAGGATATAAATAACCTTGGTTCTTACCTGTTCAGGCAGAAGACTTCATTGATATTATCTCTGAGTCTGCGTTGCCTGGAGAGCTACAGCTAGGACGTGACCTGATGCTGAAAGACTCTCGGATCTACCACTGGGATATGATCCCTTTGTGTGGTAGAATCCAAGTCGGATCCTGTTAAAGGGAGTTCGTCCCTATCTTAACAGGTCCTAACCACTACTACTGCAAGGAGCCACACTCATCAGACCACCTAACCAAACAAACTACTAAAGATTAGTATTACGACCTAAAGAGATGCCTTCATGCATCCTCTTTAAAGGCAACCAAACAAACAACAAATACAAGGGGGAAAAATTTATACTACTAAACAGGATGAGTTCCAGCTCCCTGCCCCAGCACTGAATCCGCAGATACGTACGGGCCCAAGGCGAAGCAATTTTTCGTAGTGATTCTCACATCACGTAAGTTAGTGTTCGCGAACACTGACTGACATCTCCAGAATGTTGTCTCCATCAGATTTCGCACGGACATATTCTTGTTGAAAGCAAGAGAAGTTGCTATGGCTCTTACTTCGTGTGCTTTCACTTTAAGAAGCCTAAGATGTTCTTCTCTGCAGGATCCGTGTGCTTCTTTGATGGAGGCTTCTCAAGAAGAAGGACAATGCGTTCTTCGACAATGGACGAGTAGGCTCTTTTACTGAACACCACAGGACCGCTCTCGGTTGGCTTTCAGTTGCTCTTTTCTTCTAACGGTAGTAGTTTCGCCCATTTCTCAACTGGGCAAAGAGTTCTCTCGGGTTCTTCTCCTACCAAAGAAGATAACCCACGAATCTCGAAGTTCTTGGGCCATGGACTTGATGGGTTCTCATTCTTTGCAAGAAAACCAGGAAGGAAAGAGCAAATGAGAGAGTCCTCCTTAAAACCCACATTACCATCAATCGCCTTGAAGCTCACTCCACCTCTTCCTGGCGGAAGCTAAGAGCCATTCAAAAACAGTGTCTTCCTGGTAAGGTCTCTGAATGAGGCTGAATTAGGGGGTTCAAACCTAGAGGGACCCAAGGAATTGAAGGGACTACATCCAAATTCCAGCTAGGGTGTTTAGGATACGCATTTTGTATGTTGTATTAAAACGAACCTTAATCAAGGTCCCTGTAGGTCCTTATTCTTTACCGATAAGTTGAGGACCCTGTGCCTCGAAGAACATTCGCCAACATACTACGATAGCCTTTAATCGTCGAAAACGACTAAGCCACATTCTTGTCTTAAGAATAAAAAGAAGTCTGCAATTTGATTCACAGAGGTACTGGAAGAGGAAACGTTATTCCTCTTGCACCATCTTCTGAAGACATCCCACTTCGATTGGTACACTCGTAATGTGGAAGACCTTCTCGCTCTAGCGATTGCCTTAGCAGCTGCTGATGAAAAGCCTTTCGCTCTGACCAGTTTCTGGACAGTCTGAAGCCAGTCAGACTGAGAGCGGGGAGGTTTTTGTGGTACCTGTCGAAGTGGGGCTGTCTGAGTAGATCGCTCCTTAGGGGAAGCGATCTTGGAAAAATCCACTAGCCATTCCAGCACCTCTGTGAACCAATCTTGTGCTGGCCAAAAGGGAGCTATCAAAGTCATCCTCGCGGAATCTGACTCTGCGAACTTTTTTAAAAGTACCCCAGAATCTTGAAGGGGGGAAACGCGATACATCGAGTCCTTTCCAATCGAGTAGGAGGGCGTCTATCCCTATTGCTCCTGGATCCGAGATGGGAGAGACAATACAGATCCAGTCTTTTGTTCTTTGCAGTTGCAAACAGGTCTAAGAGAGGCCTGCCCCACAACTTCCAAAGGCTCTGGCAAACATCTTGGTGCAGAGTCCACTCTGTGGGAAGGACCTGATCTTTCCTGCTGAGGAGATCTGCCCTTACATTCCTTTCTCCCTGTACGAATCTGGTGAGAAGTTTTATCCCCCTTTCTTCTGTCCACAGAAGAAGATCTCTTGCTGTTTCGTACAGAGAGAAGGAATGCGTCCCCCCCTGTTTCCTGATGTATGCCAGAGCCGTGGTGTTGTCCGAGTTTATTTGCACAACTGCTCCTGTCACATCTGACTCGAACTCCTTCAGAGCAAGCCACACGGCTATTAGTTCTTTCCTGTTGATGTGCCAGGAAGACTGGTTCCCCCATCCAGGTTCCTGACACCTCCTTGGTTCCCAGAGTCGCCCCCCAACCTGTTTCCGACGCATCGGAGAACAACACCAGGCTGGGTTTCTGGGATTGAAGAGGCAGTCCCTGCGAGAACTTGTCGGGGGATCCGCCCACCATGCTAACTCCTTCTTGATTTGAAGAGTAATTGACAGGGAGAACTTCAAATCCTGAGAAGGACGACTCCAATTCCGATGAAGAAAGAATTGGAGCGGTCTCAGGTGCAACCTTCCTAGGGAAACAAATTGCTCAGAGAGAGAGCGTCCCCAGCAGACTCATCCACTCCCTCACTGTGCATACTTCTTTCCCTAAGAAGGTTTGTTACTTTTTCGAGTCCCCTCCCCGGGCTATCCTCTCCTGTGACGGAAAAGCCCGAAAACTCAGAGAGTTCATCTGGATCCCCAGATAAACGCACTCTTGAGCGGGAATCAGACTTGACTTCTGCAGATTGACCAGAAGTCCTAAGGAATAAGTCAAATCCAGGGTTTTCTTCAAGTCCTTCAGACAACGATCTCTGGAATGGCCCTTATAAAGCCAATCGTCGAGATAGAGCGAAATCCTCACCCCTTCCAGGTGAAGCCATTGTGCCACATTCCTCATGATGGCCGTAAATTAAAGACTTGGGGGGCCGTGGAGAGGCCAAACACAGGGCCCTGAATTGGGAGATTCTTCCCCCCATCATGAATCTTAGAAACTTCCTCGAGGAAGGATGGATTGGTACGTGGAAGTAAGCGTCCTGTAAGTCCAAGGACACCATCCAGTCCCCTGGACGGAGTGCTGCTAACACCGAGGCAGTGGTCTCCATCGTGAACTTCTTCTTTTCGACGAAGAAGTTCAGGGCGCTTACATCCAACACCGGTCTCCATCCCCCTGAGGATTTTGGAACTAGGAACAGGCGGTTGTAAAAGCCTGCCGAAAGATGATCTGCCACTAGTTCGATCGCCTCCTTTTCCAGCATCTGGTCTACCGCTAGTCGGAGGGCTTGATTCATGATGGGGTCCCTGTATCTGGCCGTCAACTCCCTCGGGGTATTCGTCAAGGGAGGCCTCGAAAAGAACGGGATTAGATAGCCCTTCCTCAAATTGACAGGGTCCAGGCATCTGCGTCTTTCTGGGCCCACAGACTTCTGCAAACTGTAAAAGCCTGGCGCCTACAGTTGTCTGAAGGACTTGAGTCTTACTTGGGAGGTTTGATTGACTTCGTAAAAGTTCCTCCCTCTTCTGTTTGGTTTTCCGACCTCTGAACGAAGAGGATCTAGAGGTAGATGCCCTCGAAAGGGTTCCTGAGAGGTCGGCTTAGCTTTATTTTGTCTAGTCCTGGAAAAGGTAGGGCGCGCTTCCGTGCAGACTGTGCTAGAAGGTCCTGCGTAGCTTTGGCAGAGAGAGCCTTCGAAATGTCTGAACCAGGTGTTTAGGAAACAGCTGGTGTAGAGAGAGTGGGCAAAAGCAAAGACGATCTCTGAGCATGTGAGACCGATTTTGTTAAAAATGAGCAAAATACTGATCTTTTCTTCAAGACCCCTGCTCCAAACAGTGAAGCTATTTCGCTGGCCCCATCTCTCACCGATTTATCCATACAGGATAAGACACAATTCAAATCCTCCGGAGAAAACGTGTCCGGTCCTTGAGTTTTCTTGGCTAGGACTCCGAGGGGACCAATCGAGAAAGTTGAAAACTTCCAAGACTCTAAAAATGCCTTTTAGAATGTGATCCATTTCATTCATTGCCCACGTTGTTCTGGCCGAATTCAAAGCTGATCTTCTAGTGGCGTCTACTAGTGCCGAAAAATCTGCGTCAGCTGAAGACGGAAGGCCCAGTCCCAAGGGTTCTCCTGTCTCATACCAAAATCCTGTCCTTCCTGAAAGCTTCGACGGAGGGAAGGCAAACATTGTTTTTCCCCGCTTCCTCTTTAGTACGCATCCATGAACCGAAACTCTTGAGCGTTTCTTTCTTCATAGAAAGAGGTTCGGCTTCATTCTCACACACGAAGATCCTTTCGTTGCTTTCGCTGTGGAGAACAACGAGTGTGGAGAAGGAGGAGCAGTCAGTCAGGGCTCAAAGACTCTCCGAACTCCTGAAGGAGAAGTTCTGTGAGCTTCTTTGTACGAAGAAACTGTTGCCGATGTATTAGTTTCTTCTCAGAGGCTTCCTGGTCTTCTTGAGGAGGTAGAACGGGGATGAGGATCCTTATGAGAATCCTTAGATGATTTCCTAGCTGGGGTACAGTGCGATGAAGGAGACAAACGTCTTGAATGAGGAGAAGATTCCAAAGTAGAAAGGCGTACAGGAGAACGACGAGTTGTAAAAGAAGGGCGCTTATCCGAAAATTCTTGTCTAAACTCGCATTCTCTAGAAAGACCACGTCTATCCCTAGGGAAACTACGAGAGGGAGAGCGCCTGCTAAGATCCTGTCGCCGATCGTGAGGAGAGCGGCTATTAGGCGCCGAGCGCCTATCTGTCACAGGGCGCTTAGTGGAATCCTGGCGCCTACCAAGCGCGAAACGTTGCTAAAAATAGGGCGCCTTTCAGGAGCAGGGCGCTTTAGAGGCTCTTGATGCCTACGAAGCGGAGAGCGGCTGCTACGCTCCGAGCGCTTCTTAAACGAAACAGGGCGTTCTGCGAGATCTTGGTCCTTACCAAGTGAGAACGTCTGTAAGGCTCCGAGCGCCTAACAGAATCAGGGCGCTTGAGGCGTTCTTGACTTCTAGCAAGAGGAGACCGATCAGGAGTAGGGAGTCTCGAGAACGAAGAGCGCCTACTAGGAGAACGAAGCAAACGAGAATCAAGGTGTCTTTCTCCAGGAGAACAGCTACTAAACGAATGACGCTTACCAGGAGCAGGGCTCCTACTAGAACTCTTGATGTCTTACAGGGGAGGAGCGAACTCCGTGCGATGAGCGCCTACCAGTCACGTTATCCCCGACGCGACTACAGTAGTCGGAAGGAGAAGTGCGCCTACTTTCAGAAGTGCATTCCCTCCGGTTCTCTGAGAAGACGAGGAGAAATAAAAAGAAGAGACGGAGACACGAACCAAGTCTTCTATGACCTGAGCGCTCTCTCTTCTTGCACGAACTCTAGAAGAAGGAGAAACAGAAGGGGCTGAGTCGTCTAACCCGAGGCAGGAATCCGATTTGAGGAAATATCTTCATAATCCAAGGAGCGCCTATCCGTCGAATGGCGTCTCGACACCTCCGAGGGCGGGAGTGGTGTTCCTCTCGTGAAATGTTACGATGAGTAGAAGAATCCTCCAAAGAAGGAGAACGCCGATTACAAGGAGAGCGCTCTTCCGACAAACGCGTCTCGATCTCTTGATCGGGAGAGACAAATCCTTCCTTCTACGCGATCTCGATGCCAAGGAGTCCGCCAAGGCTGTGATCTGAGCTTGTAGGCCCCGCTAGTACTCGAGAAGGAGAGTCCCCAGGATCTTCTTCCGAAGCAAGCTCAGCGCGAGGCGCGGGAGAAGGAGGGCGATCACCTGATCTCCTAGGCTTCTTTGCTTGCAAGGAAGCTACATCAGAAAAAGTCTTCTGGGCTGGACGCTAACGTACTGAAGGGAGCCTCCGCAGCCCTCTTCAACGGGCGTGACGCCTCCTTAGAGCTCCACCCACGCTTCGTCGAAGGAGAAGAGGATGACGAAAAACACTGGCGAAGAATATTTTCTTCTTACGATCCAAGGCAGCCTGGGAGCGAACTTCAGGATCTGCGAGGGGACGCCTGACCGGTGGGGGCTCTCCCTAGCCCTCCTGCGGCTTTCGACTTTCCTCCTCCACTGGAACGGGAGTCTGGAAGAGGTCTAGGCCTGGAGGCCACTAAGGAGCCGGTCCGACGCACCCTCCACATCACTGGGTACACTGCACTTATCATCACTGACACTCTTACCTTGCTCAGTACGAAGATTCTTGTCTTCCTTAGAACACAAGGAAGCTTTTGAGGCCGCCGCCTCCGTGAAGACGAATCTACGGCTCGGTGCGGGGAGCAGGAGCTGAGACCTGGGAGAAGGTTCTAAAACTACATTAATGTTAGTTTCATTCTCACTCATTCTCGACCTGCTCGAGCTCCTTGAAGAAGCTTTACGTACCCTCCCTATCCCTTTCAAGTTTCCTAATATAAGAAGAAAGAGCCTTATATTCATCTTCGTTCAAAACCTCACACTCTTGACACGGGTTACTAAACGAACATTCATTCCCCCTCACTTTAACACAGAAAGTGTAGGGTCCACCGCAGCTTTCGGTAACCTCACCTTACATCCATCGTCACACATACTCTAAACAAAACCGGAGTTTTGGAAACAGAATCAAAAATCAGACATTCTACAGGAAAATCCAGCCGCAAAGTCAATAACGGTCCACAATCAGCGTATGCCAAGCCAACATAGAGCGAATACGTCACCAAATGTTCAAATCAATCTCCAGGCAAGCGAGAAATGAAGAATATATCGAAGAAACGACAACAGTTATCGCTTCAGCGACAGAAAAAAATCTGGCTGGAGAGATAGATTGGTTCATACGCCCGCCCACCCAGCGGCGGGTAGGTAGACCACCTGACCTACTGTCGCGTGTGCCGCGAGATTTGAAATTCTGTCGGAACGTCGGAGACTATAGCTAAGTATATATCTGGCAGGGAAGTTCATGTACAAAATTGTAAATCCACAATCAACAACTGTGGGAAGTCAGATGGAAAGAAATAAAAAGATTGTAATTCCATGATCTGCAGCTGGGTGACACAGTACACTGTAGAGCAACAACAGTATTGTTTACATTATTTTTCTTATTTTGCTTGATTTTTCTTGAAAATTCTTGAATTTTCCACTGCCCTTTCCTAGATCCATTGACCAACACCATTAACATAATCATTGCAGTTGTTTGACCATGTTTTCTCATGAAAAGAGGCAAAAAATCTCCTTGATACAATCTTATCAAGTGTTATTCATCATCATAAAAGAATTACTCTTTTACCAAAATTAGTGCCCTTGTGGCCAGGAGGTTACATTTTCCTTAGTAGAGGGAGAATTCCCTATCAACTTGCCACACCTAACCAGCAAATTGTCAGCGTGACTATTTGGCAGGTTCAGTAAGGTAGAACTTGTGAAGAGAGTCCTAATTAGTTGTACTGGCCTTATTATATTTCAGTGATGATCTCTAGTAATTGCTTATCATGCATTTCTTACCAGTCCTCAGGTGATGCATTTGTTAGCCATCAGTCATCTGGTGACATATACCACGCTGTTTCTGAGTAATAAGTATTTGTTTCCTTTGGTCATCTCTAATTTTTATTATTTGTCATGGGCAATATTCAAATTATTAGTAGCAGATTCCCCTGTAGGGCCCCAATTTTTTTATATTTATAATTAATTCACAGTTGTTTAAGATATTCTTCACAGCTTCATGATATTTCCCACAAAAGATTAAATAACATTTTGTGCTTCCTAACAGTAACAATATACTGTAATACATTTTGGAGTGCCCTCTTAAAAGTCCCTCTGATTAACCTTCTGCCACTCAGTGAAACAAATAATAACTGTAGTGAGAAGGAATTGCCTTCTCTATAGGGTTACTTTTCAAAAAGACTTCATTCTTCAGTTGATAACTACACTCAATTAGCACATTACTGTTCCAAGAAGTATTGCATAAGGAGATAGGTTTTTAGTAGGGGTCATGAAAATTATTATGCTGGCCCGTTTTAATAGCTTTTTCGATTTGACAACCCTGTAATAGTTGATATTCATACTTTACATAGTGGTGTTGATTTTGTCACTTACTATTAGCCCTAATACATTGTTGGGATGTTTTGCTATTGATTTAAAGGTTGCATTCACTTAAATGGAATGGAATTGTAGTGCTTTGAAAATTTGGTATTACCAGAATATGAATGTTCCACTTGTAAAAAAAAAAAAAAAAATAAAAAAAAAAAAAAAAGCCCCTCCCCTGTATCTAAATTTATATACTCAGTGGAACTCAGTAACTTTGCTTTTCTAACAATCACTGTGCAGCTAGCCAAGGTATGTCCTAATCAGTAAATCAGAGATCATTTGGGAGTGTACTAAGACTTCCCAGTGTAAAATGCATACATAAATCTGTAGATAATTTAAGGAGAAAAAAAATTTAATTTTATATATTTTTTTTAAACTCAAGGTCAGATTTAGTTGCCACAAACAGGTTTTTTTGTTTTATGTCTCATCTATAACCTGAAATGTTGACATTTTTGCTTCATCATAGAAAATTGTGCTAAAGAAATATGGATTCCATTTTCGGGTGTATTTAACATTTAGATAGGATACCAAATGTATCCACCTGTTATATCTGTGCTAGAATCACATGCTTGTATTCCCTGGGAATATTTTATTGGTACATACATCAAATTATTGGATTTGATTTTAAACTTTTATAGCATGTACCAGCAGCGCTGCTCCTTTGTAGTGGATATGATGCTGGTCTTTTCTGAGGAACTGTGTCTAAATGTTTATTTCAGCTTTTCAAAAGATTTAAAAATTGATTGAGAATATGTATAGGAAAAAGATAAGGATTGGATATTATGGCTCAAATTTTTTAGCTTCCAGATCTGATTCTGAATGTCAAAAACTGACATTTGAAGTATGTGTATTTAAATTACTTACATTTGAAGTATGTGTATTTAAATAACTTTGCGGATGGATTTTTTTTTTTTTTTTTTTTTTTTCCGCCAAATTCACCTTTAGATCCTTGTACTTCATCTCATTTGTTTCCTGGATTTCTTTATATCTTGCTATTCAACCACTCCAACCCCCACTTTAAACTTATTAAAGTTCAGAATGACTAAAAGTGTCCAGTACTTGGCTTTATAGCTAAATTTCTTTATTAATTCAGTTATTTCTTCCTATACAGGTGTCAATTTTTGAAATTCTTATTACCTTCAACTCACTTCTTTGTTAGTATTTTCTGGGTTATTCCACGACAAAATTTCGTGGCTACTACAGTTACTACTACATTGCTTCAACATTACTGTTGACTTTGTCAGTCTTTGTACTGTCTTGTTAAAATCCACTAAATTCAGATTGCTAAATCTGATTGTAAGTATTGGGAGTACGCATACAATAGTTTTGATATAATATTTTTCTGATAAGCTGTTTGCCTGCTAGGTCAATCCTTTTTAAGAAGATTGATTTAATATTGAGGGGCTTCAGTTTTTTAATCTTCTTTATTTTAACCAGATTAAACCAGAGGTTTTGCCTTCTTAACGGACCACAGAGTCACTTCCTACTGCTTTCATAGAGTTTACTAGTAAGTCTTCTCAGGCTGCCATTTAGCATTTACTTGGCAAGCTAATCCTGAACTTGTAGCATTCAGCATTCCAAAAATAGATTAATTTATGACTTTTCTTCCATTGACATCAAAGTTGTTATCTTCATTGTACTATTGTTTTGCCCTTTTTCCCAAGTGGTATCTTCGTATTGGTTTTGCAGTCTTTCCTCTTCATTATCATCATCACCATCATCCCCAGCACTATTGTTATTAATGCTTTAGTTACACAAAAAAAGAACTCATTTTTGTGATGGCTTTTTATTTGTGATATTCACATACCTCAGATTTTACACAATAGTAGATTAGAAGAGTGAGTGCTTCCTAAAAGCTAAAGATTTTAGATAACAAATTCTCTTTGTGTAACAGTGAAAATATTTAAATGATTCACAGTGTGAAAGCAAAATGAAAAAGGACTTTCCAAAGTTGTTGAGTAACATGGCAGATTTTTAGCCTTACCAAATCATTTTTATTGAATTACAACTGAAAATTTGACTGCAAGATGGGAAAAGCAAGAGATAAAAAGCAATGAAGAGTCAAAAGTTATCACTGCAAAGAACCTTGAGTATTGCCTACAGTGTGCTGCCCAAAGCTCTATAGCTAATAAGAATGGTTAAATATATCTCTGTGAAGCTTTGTTGAGGGGGTGCCTTGGCCAAAGAAGCATTCTTTAGATGGATGTAAGTCTAGAATAATTTCCGTTATATGACTTTGCAAGTGATTTTTTGTTATTCTTGTCGCTGTTTATGTGATATCTAGGAGTGTTATATTTATGGACTTGAAAAATTTCAGTGCATAATTGAATCTAAAAATGAATTTTTTTTGGCAGTAGCAAAGGTATGCACAGTCTTGGACCTTTTTTGATTTTGTGATTTATTCGTTTTTAAAATATTTATCCCCAGAGTACGTATTGTGAAAGCATTAATAAGTACGTTGTGATTATTCTTTTGCACTTTGACAGGGGTTCAGGTCCCGTTGCTGAATAACCACTGGTTCCATGCAACGTAAAAGCACCATACAAACAAACAAACAAGTAAACCTAGTGTTGTTATGAGACATATTGAGATATCTTTTTGTGAAATATTTACATTAATAATTTTAGGGAAATTTTTTAATATGTACTTTAACAGTAACTATTTAGATCTAGAACCCCCTCATTTTGGGACCACCTTGACGTGGTGAGGGGGCTCTCGAACCTCAGGATCTCTTCCCAGGTTCGAACCCAAGAGTCCCATATGACATTATATATTTTCGAGTAAACTTATGTGGACTTTTCCATTTTTTGCCAAAATTTTTTAAAAGCAAATAAATGAGAAAAACATATCATGGCTTAACGTGGAGTTAAATCCGAAGCTAAATAGTGGAGAACTGTGGTAGATCCATCATCTACCCGACAATGTTCGGACTGTTTTTCAGGCGGAACTATTCTGTGGAGCTGGACCACGGATTCCAGGGGGGGCGGGGGTGGTTCTAGGATAGAAACTCTCGGCATTCTATCCAGTTTGCCCATAATGTGATTAGGATGGGGATAATTGTATTAACATAATACTCTTAGTCCTAGCAAGCGGGTTCTGCTTACACTTGGGCCATACTAATCATGTTATGCCATCCCCTTTTGGGTAGGGTAGGGATGCGGACATTTGGGAGTCCTTTCTCACTTGTGCCTTTGGCAGAAGATTTAACTTCGCGAAGGGCCAATGATATCTTTTCAAGATTTTTTTTTTTTTTTTTTTTTTTTTTTTTTTTTTTTTTTTTTTTTGTTTTTTTTTTTTTTTTTTTTTTTTTTTTGTAAAAACTCAAATTTATGAACTGTGAAATAAATGATTTGAGTACCCCTGGGCCCCATGATGGAAAACTACGGCACAGTTTGATGACCATTAGCACGTCACTCCCGAATTTCCATAGGTACTGCCACAAGTAGTGAAAGTACTATAAAAGATACAAAGGAACACCCTGTTCCAAGTAAAGCAGCAGAACCAGAAAACCAAATAGAGTGCATAAATAAAAAGAAACGAACAAACAAACATAAATTGGTAAACTCCAATATCGTAACAATGGAACCATATATGATGAACAATAATTCTGAATTAGAGACAAATAATCCTCCCAGCAATAACAGAAAATATAAAAAATCATAATAGACAAGCAACATACATAAAACAGGACCAAAAAGAAAACAAAAATTACCGACTTAATCCCACATTGGTACATTTTGATGACCTCTTTGGACCAGATAATTGGTCAAGATTTCTAGTCCTCAAAGCTGACAACAAAATCTCAGCAGCGATGCTAGAAAACAAATTACTTAACATATATCCAACACAAGACATGGAATGCAGACACATCAAGGACAATGAATGGCTTATCCAAGTAACCAACTAAAAAGCAGTCCACTGCCTTTTTAAGTATAACAGAAATAAATAATATAAAGGTAATAATTACAAGCCACGAAACATTGAATTATGTACAGGGTACAGTCATCCTACCCAATAGCGAGCAGGAGCTTCCTTCAAAACAACTATTGCTAGACTCCCTAAAATTGAGATATAACAATATCCACGATTTAGAATATACTCTATTTCAAGTAGGAAAGATAAAAGTAAAAATATCAACATTGCCAAAATAAAATTTACAGGCCAAGACTTACCATTTAAAATAAAATTCTTGGACAAAATAGAGAAGTTCGTCCTTTTGTTCCTAAACCATTACAATGTACACAGTGCTCAAGGTATGGACACACATACAAAAGATGCCGTAATAAAGCTATATGTGCAGTCTGTGCATCAGATGACCATACCACTAATTGGAACTGTAAACAATCAAAATGTATTAATTGTGGACTAGCCATCACGCAAAATCTAAGGAGTGTTCATTTTACCAATATACCACAGAACTTCAGTTGTTAATAAATAGGACAGGAATGTCAGTCATGGAAGCCAGACTTGAGCTAAAAGTAAGAGGCGTTAACAATCCATCCAAAACCCCCACTTTTTCAAATGTGACTAAAAATCAAGACATCAAACAGCACAATGACAAACAAGATAGTATAAAACATGGAAACTGGATTCATACCAATAATACTGAAACCAAAATAAAAGTGATATTACAACAACCAATACCACCACCAACATAGATGATTCAGTTATCCATGGAAAAGAACTTCCAATAGAAGAAGAATTAAATAATGATGATAATCGAACTGGCAAAAGAAAAGAATTCTAGAAAGAACCCACCTAAGGGAAAAAAAGTAAATATTGAAAATTACAATCAATCCAGAGAGCTCCAACTACACCAGAGAGACATTTAAAAAAGATATTAAACTAACCTCATCACAAGTGGAAATACACAATTACCCTCAATCTCAATCAAACAGCCAACATCTGGACAGTAAAGATCACTCTTTACAATTTCCATCAAATAATACTAATGAAAATCATACCATTAAACCAACAAAATATAACTATCACCCCCCAACCAATCCACAAGACCGAAATAATCCCATTAACAACAACAAAACAATAACCCCTCAAACCAACAGTCCTTCATCACTACAGAAAAGGAACAATAGAATTACAAAACCAGACATTTCTAAAGCTAGACCAAAAACTTCTGAAACCAATAATTAACATTCACCAAACATGCTTCATCTTGTGGTTGTAATGAATGCTTTGTAAGTACATATAACCAACTAACTACAGACAGAGGACACAGTACGAAATTGTATTGACAATTTTTACCAAATTAAGGAGGTTGCCCTTTAACACACCAACATGAACGAATTATGTTCTGAATCCTTAAAATACAAAAAGGAAATTATAAAATCAAAAATAGACTTATTAATATTCAACTATGAAAACAAACACTGCAGAATCTAATAACCAACATACAAATACAACGATTAAAAAACCACAAATAAATTCAAAATGCATATAAACTACGAGATAAAGTAAAATCAGCAATCAATTTACAGAATTTAACACCAATTCCTCCCAATAATGGAATATAAAATCATTCAATGGAATATAAATGGTCTCTTAACCCGACTACGTCTGGTGAATGGTTACAAAGAATCATACGAGACCACAACCCAATGTGCATATGTCTACAACATATAGGAAGTAACCCTACAAATATCCAACACTATAAAATTGCCTGTTATTCACCAACTGACAGTGGAAAATTAGGCACAGCCATATACGTTCATAATAGCATTACATATGAACCTGTTGACATACCATCTATGCCATATCAAATAACATCAATTAAACTGTATATGCCTGATAAAAAGTAAAAATTACTATTTGTAATTTATATAACCAACCAAATTTCAATGCAAATTTCAGTGATTTTTCTGAACTTATTAGCAAAAGTATACAGGAACCCACTACTTATAGTAGGAGATTTTAATGCACATAATCCATTATGGGATATTAATAACCCCACTGACACATCCGGATCAACATAGAGAAGTATAATGAAACACAACCTGTATTGTCTCAATGAAAGTGAAGTTCCAACATATTTTTCAAATACACACCTAACCTTTTCTTCAATTGACATTTCATTATGTTTCAAATGATGTAGCGGAGAAATTTGAATGGAACGTCCTAGACGATTCATACACAAGTGATCATTTCCCAATCATTCTGAACTACTTAAGTAATGTCAAAATATTGCCACCTACAAGATATAATATCCAAAAAGCTAACTGGGATAAATATTTCCTATACACACGAAACATACCACCATTCCCACATAATGAAGATCACAATACTACATGTGAATCCTTCTCAAAACTTCATAATAAATGCTGCAGATAAAAGTATTCCAAAAACCAAAACACATCCACAAAATCCCTGTCCCATGGTGGAATCCAACATTAACAACATTAAGTAAAATAAAACATATATTGAGTCGCAATCAAACAGCACTCAAAACTCGCTAAATCACTCAACAAAATGCCCTATAGTATAAACATATTAAACAAAATAGTTATAACAAACATAACAATTAACCACATTAAACCATATATAACAAATATACAGCCAAATTTAGAAAAACGGTAATAGCAGAAAAAATCGCATCATGGAAGGAATATGTCTCAAACATATCTTCAAACACATCCACAAAGGATGTCTGGCAAAAGATAAGGAAAATCAAGGAAAACATATAAGACCTCCAAGAAGGTGCAATACATTTAAATGGAAAAATATACCATGATACTTATGAAATATCAAACATAATTGGGAAACATTTTGAAAACATCAGTGCTTACTCCAGCCTAGATACACATTTTCAAAGTATCAGAAAACAAGAAAATATAATACTCAATTTTGAAACTCTTGAAGACCTGGAATATAACTATATTTTTAACATGGATGAACTAGATAATGCCATCAAACTCTTGTCATCCCTCTGCACCAGGATATGATAAAATATCATTTGAAATGATAGAAAAATTAGCTCCTATAGCTAAATCATATTTATTAAAATTTTACAATAGTATCTGGCTAAAACGTGTCTTTCCTGATAAATGGAAACATGCCATAATTATTCCAATAAACAAACCAGGAAAGGATGCAAGTAATCCATCCAATTATAGACCGATATCTCTAACAAGTTGCCTATGCAAAATCTTAGAAAAATAAGTTAAAAAATTATGCACGATTAACGTATGTAATAACCAAAGAATCCATTTTCCATTTTACACCAACACAATCTGGTTCAATAGCTGGCAGATCAACCCTAGATCCCTTAACACATTAGAAGATCATATCAAAAAAGGCTTTGAACAAAAGAAATTAACAGTAGCTATATTTTTTGATATAGAAAAAGCATACGATACAACATGGAAACATAACATCATGCAAAAACTCCACTCCAAGGACTAAGAGGCCACTTACCAATATTTATTAAGAACTTCTAACAAACAGAACTTTTCAAGTAAGAGTAGAAAATTCCTACTCAGTAACCTATAAACTGAAGAAGGAATCCCTCAAGGTAGTGTCTTGAGCTGTACATTGTTTGCTTTAGCAATCAATGACATTACTATAAATTTACCAATTGGTGTAAAAAACAGTTTATATGTTGATGACTTGTCATTTACTATACGAGTAGTAATCTGAGACCACGCTCAGAGAGTTCTTAGTACTGCCATTTCAAATATATGTAGTTGGGCAAATTCAGTTGGATTTAAATTTTCAACTGATAAAACAAAAGCAATCGTCTTCTACAAAGACAAAAGGGGGTGGATGAAGAACCAAACAATCAAACTGCATCTTATAGCACTGAAATACAATTTTGTACAAAAATCAAGTATCTAGGAGTATATTTGATCAACATTTAAATTGGAAGAGCACATCAAATACATTAAAGCCAAGGGCATCAAAGCCCTTGCCATATTAAAAAAGTTATCACACACTAATTGGGGAGCAAAAGCGAGACACTTATTAATGATATATAAGGCAACAGTCTTATCCATAATAGATTACTGCTGTCCAATATATTCATCCGCCTCAGAATCTGCATTAAAATCTCTCGATGCAGTGCACCATGAAGGCGTGCGATTGTGCAGCAGGAGCTTTCCGATCGTCCCCAACAAACTCACTTTTGGTGGAGGCAAATATTTTGCCCTTAAAACATCACCGTAATTTAATAACAATACAAAGAGGTTCTTTCAATGCAAGGGGATCGTCTCCTGCAACTTACTGCTTCCAAAACTGTAATCAAGTAACAGCAGTTAATAGTACAAGCTCTTTCCCAAAAAAGAGCTAGATACATAATGAACATACATAATATGAATCCAATTTTTCACCCACCAATGGAATTGCCACCACCATGGATTTTAAATAGAGTAAAGATATGTACCTCCCTGTCTTACCTACTCAAAAAACAAATGACAAGTACGGAAATGTACCGCCAACATGCTTTGGAACACATTAGAAGAAAAGGCGACAAATTTATGATATATACAGACGGCTCCAAAAATAATGTTGGAGTAGGAGCATCTGCATATTCGAAAAATATGTTAAGTAAAAAAAGCCTACCTTCAATATCATCAGTATTGACTGCTGAAGTCACAGCCATACAGATGGCTCTAGTATGATATCTGAGGCAAAAGCAAGTGTCTCTGTAATTTTCAGTGACTCACGTAGCGCTATAGATGCAATAGGACAGTATAAATCAGGAAACCAAATAGTACAGGAAATTCAAATAAAAATTCATCAACTCCTCCAATCAGGAATATCAATGGAAATATGTTGGATCCCAGCACACGTGGAATAAAAGGAAATGAATATGCAGACTCTGCTGCCAAATTAGCCTGCACTATCCCTCCAACAATTTCATATGCCCCAGTGTCAGACTGGGTAAAATCAGTTAAAACATTAATTTACCAGGATTGGAAAGAAGAATGGGCCTCGGTGACAACAACAAACAAACTTAAAAATATAAAAACTGAAGTCTATGCATGGAGGACATCCTCACAGGAGGAAAGAGACAAAAGAGGTGATCCTAGCAAGGCTACGTATAGGGACACACAAGATTCTCACATGTCACTTGATGTCAACACCACATGCTGACCCAGTGAAATGTAACAGATGTCAAATACCCATGACAGTGCAGCATTTGCTTGTTGAGTGCCCAAATTGGACCCAGCAAAGATCTATTTATCTGCGGAGTTCAGAAATGAAAAATATTCTTGCGGAAGCAGGGATTTTTCAATTAAATAAAAATATCATAAATTTTTTAAATAAGACGGGTTTCTTAAATAAAGTCTAAATTTTTTTTTTTTTTTTTTTTTTTTTTTTTTTTTTTTCCTCAGGATTGATCCCTGAGAACCAGCCCGAGAAGAGTCTACTTGAGACTCAGAGGTCTGGAAAAACTAACACCTATTAATAATAATAATAGATCTAGAAATTGCTCCTTGTATCCTAATGGATTCTGCAGTAGGTATTCAATGTGTAAATTATTTCTTTTATTTCACACAAGTGTTTGTAAGGATTCCCACTTTACCTTACATGTTTGAATTGTTCTTATTTCCCCACATGAATATTTGTGATAAATTTGCTTTGTGTTGTTTGAATATTGTTGATGCATTATTGATGTGTAGATCAAAATCTTTTTGCTTTTTCACTCTGTTTTGTCTGTTTGAACCAATTCCTAGCTATAGCTTAAATCCATTGGGGTATTTGATATTTGACCTGCATGGGACAAATATCCTTGTTGCTACAGAAGTCAGCTAGTTCCTTGGCTTTTTTATTTACTATTGATGTTCTGTGATTATTGTCACTGATCTGTGCTTAGACGGTACCTAAATCACATTCAGAATTATCCGGGCTTACCCAAATTACATTGAGGATTGACTCTTGAGACTTGTCATGTATTTGAATGGATGTTGGCTGTATTTTCTGTTTCATTCAACAGAGATGTTATTCTTACAGTGTGTCTTTGGCATTTGGAGGTTTTAAAAAGATGTAACAACAAGATGATTAAATTCATATCTGGATGCAATTGGAAGGTCAGGGTAGAAATGAGGAAATTGCTAAAGACTTGCTGTATAGAGGACAGAAATAGAACTTATATAAAAAATTGAGATGTTTTATACAAATGATGGGGAGAGAGTAGCAGGTCAAAGACCGGTGGGAACACCCAGCCAATTGTGAAGAAAGGTTGAGGATGAGGACTGGGACTACTCAAAATTCGGAAGAAAACTCATACAAGAGAACAGAAAGTCATGTCTAAGACTTATATGACACACTCAATATATTGATGATTATAGTGATTTACATTGGTTGTATTCCTTCAGTTTTCTTACACATATTCTAATCTTTATGAAGTAGCTGGGATTGGTAGAATTTATTATGTCTTTTGATATTCTGTAAAGGCTTGCATGTGCCGCATTTCATGTATTTGGTATAACATAAGAAAAATACACCTAATTTTTTCATGGTGGTACACCACAGCTGGGTTATTTTAGACTTCCTGCCCTTTATGGGGTTACTGTGCCTTACATGGCATACTGTTTACTGTATTGTAGGTCCTTTGCAGTGACCATTCTCCCTCCAACTTCATTGTTTTCTAGCTCTACATTTTCAGGCATTCCCTTTGGTCTCTTCCCACCTGATTGTCCAACTTCCCCAAGTGTACCATGCTCAATTTACACTTCTCTTTTTTTCTTGAGAACAAATCCTTTAGGCCAGCTCAATTAGTCTTAAAGTGTGACTCCATAGTTTTGTTGAACCTTAGAGTAAATACATAAAAATAAAAATTTTACTCCAAAATACCAAATTCTTGGTACGTAATCAGTTTGATATTAGGGTTAGAAGATTTTTTCATGGATCTGGCAGATGGTTAGAAAATATCATTTTAATAATTAAGAAATGCTGTAATTCAATTCAAATTCAAATGGAATGCCAATATAAATGATAGCAATTCAGAAGTTTAGCACGACATGTAGAAAGAACATGTAGAAATGTACAGTATAGTCAAGACAAATGTAGAATAAAGGCATTTAATTATTCTTGAAATTATATTTCAAAATGATATGGCAGTTGGAAATATGTATGTGAATTTAAACCTAATTAAAGTGTCCTATGTTCAAAAAATTTGAAACACGTTGGAACAAGTTTTGTTTCAACAGTATATTTTCAGTAGTTATACAATGGTTGGATTTTGTATTGTTAAAAGCAATCTGTTGGCAAGTTTATCAACTTACATGCTGCAAATCTTCAGCTGGTGTCTTAAACGTAGAGAGGGAGTGTAGACACTTGAAAACATTTGAATTGAGATTAAAATATTCATGTTACTAAAAGAAAACTATGTGTTTTTATCCATTCTGCAAAATCCTTTCTGGTAACTTGAAATATTCATTGCAGTTAGTCTATAACAGTACTGCAAGAAAGTTCAGTGTTTATATCGGACATTTCTAAATATATGCTGAAGGTTAAGCCACTGAGCATAAGTCAACAATGCGTATATCTGCTCAGTTATTGGCATAGATTTATTGAGATAGTTGACAGAAAATGTATTCTTTTATATATCATAGAATTATACAGTAATTTTAACCTTCACATAAACTTACCAAACAATTACATAGCTGTAAGCTTTCTGTAACCTGGCAGTTGAAAATTCAAATTATTGGGTGAGGGGGGCCGCTGCCGTCATTAGTGTAGGTGATAAGGGACCCGCCCACTTTCAGGAACACCCGATACTGCTGAGCTAATTGTCATCAATTCATTTTCTGCCAGCCATGGAGTATCATCAGTGGTTTTTGCAATTGTTTTTTCATCGCCGTTGTGGTTTATCTTCATATTTGGTTAAGTACTCTTTTGGTGGTGGTTTTTTGTTAGCTGCTTTTTAGCTTCCATGTAGCTAAATAAGATCTAGTGTTAATATGTCGGACTGTAGATCGTCAGCAGTTAGGTTTTGTAGCAAAGGCTGTAAAACTAGGATGGCTAAGCTGTGTTATGATCCGCACTCCAAGTTTAAAGTGTATGGGCCAGGAATGTAGCAAAGACTTGACTTGCGCTGAATGTCAGGACTTGGACATGGGCAGTCATCAACTCCATCAAGCCTGTCAACTCAAGGGCTTTGACCAAGCGCCATTAGAAAGGCGTAGATGTAAGTGCAGTGCAATTTTCGTCCGACTCAGAAGTATCATTGCCTGAAAGGAAGCGACAAACTCCTGCTGTGGTTTTTTCGCCGCTGAAGGGATATGCTGAGTTTGCGGGTTGTTCGACTCCTCAGTGAAGACGTCGAAGTATCTGAGGAGTCCACAAACCATCTTGTAGTTTGCACCTGATTAGGTTTTTCAGGATTTAGGTCATTTGTCATCAGACAGTCGGGATCATTCTGGCAACTGACATATTCTGTCACCAAAGTGCTCAGATCAAAGTACTTGCTCTCGTGCTGTTGATTCTCTTCAGCGCTTGTTGAAAGGAATTTCAACTTGTTCACCTCCACCTACACGAGTTGCCTCGCCTGCCAGTCGATCGTCGACCAAGAGGAGTCATTCGACTGTCACTGCTTTGATTTCTCTTGGTACTCCACAAAATGATTCATCGTTGGGACCCTTTAGGCCACAACTTCAAGAAATCGTGGTTTTTTTTAAGACAGCGACTGCTCTTAAAGGGTGGGGATGTTAGTCTGTCACCTGTGTCAACGGAAGAAGAGAAGGAAGAGGACCAAGATTCAATATCGTCAGCATACTGAGTCTCTTGAAGTATTTGCTAGTCAATTGCTTGGATTTCTTCGAACCAGCTCCTCCATCATCTCCGCCTTCAATTTTTGTGATGGATAGGAAGACATTGCGAGTAGTTACCCAAGCTGGTCCTTTCCTAGTCCACCAAGAAAGTTTTGAAGGAGGTGAATGAGTGGTTGGCTGAGAAGTGGGAGTTAGGAAAGTCATCTTTCACCTACCTCCCTTCCAAGCTTCTTAATATGAAGTACAATTGTTTTTGCACAGCTGGAGAAATTCCTTCCTTGGGAGTATCTGCCCTCCCTCTCAAGGGGACTTCTCTGATCTAGTAGATGCGATCAGAAGGTTGGCATTCGCTTCAGCCAAAGTAATGTTCTGAACTCCAGACTTTGACCATCTGGTGAAGAACCTGTTCAAGGTGATAGAGGTATGTATTTAGCTTCCCAGACTGAACTATCAGGGTGGTCTTGGCCAGGAAGATTTAGGATTGCCAGTCCTTGGAGGAAGAGTTCATGTCAGATGATTGAATGTTTTGTCCTGTGCAGACAAGGCAGTAAGGGATGGATCAGGAGAGCTAGCTTACCCTTCCCTCACAATGGTGGTGCATAAGGAAAGGTGTGCTTTCGCTTCCCGAGAAGTAACAACAGCCCAGAAGTCAGCCCTTCTTTTCTCTCCCTTAACAATCACAATTTCTTTTCCCAGAAGAAACTGTCAACAGGTGCTATTAGACTGTGAGAAGAAATCGACTAATGATCTTCTGCCGCAGTCGACAAGGGTACTCGAAGGAGACTCAACAGGAGCTAAGTCATCCCCTCTGCAGAAGCGTTCTTTTTGAGGAGGGAAAACCAAGTCGCAAAATAGACTGAAGGTCCACCTTAACGTGCTCCAGCCAAGTTGACCAAGAAGCCTGCTCTCAAGTCGACCTCCAAATAATCTGTATGTCCTTCACACACCATTATTAGGAGCGAGACTCCATTTTCTTCTGGGAGGAATGGAGCCAGAGAGGAGCAGAGCCCTCCATGGTGTGGAAGTTCTCCGAGATGGTTGTTCAGTCCCCTTCAGAAGTTCCGCCGCGTTGTCCAATGCTCCCATCATAGAAAGATCAGAGAGAGCTTGGCCATAGCCGAAGAAGTAGAAGCTCTGATCAGGAAACAAGCCATAGAAGAGGTACAAGATACAGACCCCATAGGTTTTTCCAACAGACTTTTTGTAGTCCCCCAAGGCATCGAGGGGATGGGGACCCATTTTGGGCATAATTTGCTTTGTGTCTTTACATGTGGAAGACGAAGTTTCACATGGAAGCCAGTTGGTCTGTTGTGTCAGCTCTCCAGCCAGGCGACTGGGTGGTGACTCTCAACATGGAGGTGTGATACCTTCCATGTCCCTATTCACAGAGAGTCCGAGAAGTTTCTGAGGTTTGTCTTTAAAGGGAGGATTTACCAATTCAGAGCTCTCTGTTTGGTCTGTCTACAGCTCCCAATTATTTACTCGTATCCTTGCTCCCCTGGGAAATGGCTACATTTGATTTGGATCAATTTTTCGTTCTACTTAGAAGACTGGCTCATAAGATCCAAGTCGAGTCATCAGTGTGTGTGGAGGACTTGGACAAGACATTACATCTAACTCAACAGTTAGGCATAAAAATAAACCAGAAGAAATCCCAGTTATCTCTGACTCAGAAGATTCCCTATTTAGGGATGATTCTTGACTCTAGCTTTTTGGGCTTTTTTTCTCCCCAAAGAGAATAGATTCGTGTATGAAGTAGGTACAGGAGTCCTTACTTCAATTGTCTTGCCTCAGCTCTAGACTGAATGAGTCTCCTCGGAATTCTAGCATCGATGGAGAGCTTCATAACTTTAGGATGTCACCACATGAGAGCTCTCCAGAATTAGAATTGAAAGGCTCAAACTGGACTCGTTCGTTTTCCCACAAACAGAGAAAATAGTCAGATCTTCATTGGTGACTGTCACTGGAGAGACTGCAAGAAGGGATCTCTCAGTCATTCTGAACCCTGGCCTAGAGTGTTCTCCGACGTGTCGGACACAGGCTGGGGAACTCTCTTGGAGGGCAAGAGAGTTTCAGGCATGTGGACAGAACAAGAGAAGTAGCAATTTACTCAGACAACACCACACCCCTGTCGTATGTCCGCAAACAGGGAGGGACTCACTCTTCCTCTCTCAACGAGGTGGCCAAAGATCTTTGGGTGAACAGACACAAGATCAAGCTGTTTCCGAGGTTCGTCCAAGGGAAAATTAATGTATTAGCAGATGAACTGAGTCACTCCAACCAAGTTCTTCCTATGGAGTGGACTTTGAATGTGAAAGTTTATGAAGACCTATGGAAAATATGGGACAAACCATCCATAGATCTCTTCGCCACCTCTTGGAACAATGAGCTTCCAATCTTCGGTTCACCTGTTCCAGACCCTCAAGTGTAGTGAACAGACACGATGCTTCTAGACTGGACAGGTCTTTACACATATGCTTTTCCCCCATTCGGTCTCATAAGAGAAGTCATCAACAAATTTCAGTCTCATCAGAGCATGAATATGACTTATGTCACCATTCTGGCCCAGGAAGGAATGGTTCCCAGACCTCAAACTCCTTGCAGACTTCCCCAGATTTCTTCCACAAGGTTTATGTCTTCTCAAACAACCCCACTTCGACAGGTACCATCAAGGATTGTCTGCTCTGGCTCTGCACAAGGAAGCAGTCCACATCTACCATCAAGGGTTATAGATCTCTGCTTTCTTCAGTATTTAAACATAGAGATCTTGATATTTTGAACAATCAGGACATCAGTGACCTAGTTAAATCTTTTGAGACATCGAAAGTGGGAAGTCTGGGGAAGTGGACTGGAATCTGGACATGGTTATAAGGTGGTTATCCAGTCCACATTTCAAACCATCATGTTCTTCATCCTTGAAGAATCTTAGAAAGAAGGCATTGTTTTTAGTATCTTTGGCAACAGCTGGTAGAGTGAGCGAGATCCAGGCCATTAGTAAGGGATTGGATTCACTCAAAACGATGCTGTGTGTTCTTAGTTGGGGACTTTCTAGCTAAAATCTAGGACCTGTCAAAGCCCTGGCCTCGCTTATTTGTCATATGGAACCTGATGGACATTTTAGGACCAAATAAAGAGGAACAAATGTTGTGTCCTGTAAGGGCCATTAGAAGTTATCTTCTTAGGATGGAGAACTTAAGAGGAAGTTCGAATCGTCTCTGTTGTTCAGTGAGAGACCCCTCCTATCCTCTCTCTAAGAACACTATTTCATTCTTCTTAAGAAGCCTATTTCTGGAAGCTGTATCTCAAGCCCAGGAAGCAGCCCTAAGCATCTGAAGGTGAAATAAAGCTCACGAAATTCGAGCAAGTGGCAACTTTCTTAGCTTCTAGACACAATATGTTTGTCCTCAATTCTGCAAATGACGTTCTGGCAATCACAGTGAGTGTTTGCATTACATTATCTTAAGGATATTGAAAGTGTTTTTGAAAACTAAAAGGTTGGGGCTGTTATCTATAGCTGGCATGGTGTTGGAAGAGGAACCATAGGGGACCTCTTTCCCTCTACTATCTCCTCGCCTTGTATTTTTTAAGGTTGTCGAGTTTTTGGGAAGCCGAGGGGTACAATGTACCTTGGAGTACCCTCCAGTTTTTTATGGTTAGAGTTGTGGTTTTTTAAATTTTTAGTGTAGGTTACGGTTCTTTCGATTGGTTGTCTGGCCTTCACCCAGGGCAAGGGCAAGCTGTTTATTTTTGTTAACTGTCAGTGAACCTCCATGGTTTACAAAATCCCACCATTATAGGGATGAACTGGCCTTTACTACCACATCTACAGGTGATGAGAGTGCCGACCAGAGGCAGTATCCACCTGCAGCTGCTCCTCTCACAGGTAAGGTACTGCAAACATTATGTAATGTGAGCATATTATTATTAATACTGAAAACTGTAGCTGTCCATTTACCCACCTTCCTTGGAATGTGGAATCAGCTATGTAATTGTTTGGTAAGTCACTTATGTGAAAATGATATTTTTTTAAAATGAGGTTTCACATATACTTCCCCAACAATTACATAATCAGAGCCCTCCCTCCTCACCACTGATGGATGTTGAGGCTCAACAAATTGATGACAGTTAGCTCAGCAGTACTGGGTGTTCCTGTAAGTGGGCGGGTCCCTTATCACCTACACTAATGATGGCAGCACCGCTGCCGCCAAATAATTTGAATTTTCGACTGTCAAGTAAGAAAACTTACAGCTATGTAATTGTTTGGTAAGTATATGTGAAACCTTATTTTATTATAAAAATATCATTTGTGTAAATTGGCAAGACGACAATGTATGAATTCTTTCATACTTTAGTGTTCTAAGAGTGCAGCACTTGTATATTTAGTCTTGAGTTGTAAGAATTTAATACAGTAGTGATCTCATAATTCAGATACTGTTTTTTGTTATCTCGCATTCCATGAACTTAGGCAGCTTAGATAATTGATATTTATGCTATTTAAAGATGTAAGATATTTTGTTCCGTATTTTTATTTCTTTGTTGAAATTAAAAGATTTTCACGTACAAATAGAAGAAAGGAAAGTAAAATTCACAGTGTAGACAGCAGCTGACAATAGAGATTGTTTTTGAGATTTTTCTAGCTGGTTTGTTTTATCATAAGATTTTTAGCCTTTTAGTTTGATTGAACATGAAACATTCTTAGCCAAAAATGGAATTTACAATGATAGGTAGATGGATGTGGTTTTCAAGATGTTAATTGTTGTGAAAGAAGTGCAGAAGGGAAGTAGATGTGGCAATAAAGATTGTCTTTGTGACTATGAAATTTTTTATTGTGCTTATGTGATTGGAATCATTCAGTTTTACAGTTCTTGCAGTAGCTATCGCAGCAGCTATGATAATTGTGGATGAACCTAAGAGAGAGAGAGACGAATGTAGTATGAGTGATTATTTTCAGTGTTCATTTGTAAATTTTTTTTCAGTCATGTGTTGGTATATTGGATGTACTTTTGGTTAAACAGAATGCGTTATATTTGTTAAAGGTTTTTGTCAATGTGTACTTCTAGAATATTTCTGGCGTCCATCATCAATGCATAATCACTAAGAATACTTGGGTGTGAATTTAAGGCCTGTCCACACGATCGGGCCTGATCGGCGGACTTCCCCTCTAACGGGCACACTTGACGGGCAAACCGTCAAATTGCCCGATGGGTCTTGTAGCAAAATCACCATGGTGGTGCCCGATGGCTTGAGCTTCGACCCCTGGCAGACGTACGTTAACCATATACTTTCTTTTACTGAGCCATTCTTTGCACCATATTCTCTTCTTTTTCATCACACACAAAGCAATTATCATGCTACACAATCTTCTTCTTTGCGGTAGGCACCATGTTTATCATACCGCACTGAACACATTACTGGCATCGTCGGGCATGCCCACCTCTCCATCGCCTCACCCGTGTGGACAACATTCATGGATAAGTCCGCCAAAGGAATTTGCCCGTCAACCCCGAAACCCGAACACGCCGATCAGCCTGGTCGTTGTGGACAGGCCTCAAGGCTGGCCCATGTTTGCACATATGTACCTAAAACTTTTTATTGAAATCTGGGCAGTCATCATTTATATAGATAGGGTTGCCCTCCCCCAATTATTTTTAATAAATAAGCTTACACTTTTCACCATTTTTATGTACTAACTGTACTTGTGTATCCTAGGATGAGTTTATGTATTTAATATGCACTGTTTGATGAAATATTTGAGATGAAACATTTTGCAAAAATGCCTAGTTATTAAATGGATTTTTAGAGTCACGAGCTTTAGGTTTTATTTTTAGAACAGTAGAAATCAAATATATAGATCTATATATATATATAGTTAAATATGATGTACATATATCTTTTTAAAGGAAATATTTATCTTTATCCATAAAAAAACTGTAAATAAAAAGTGTTAAAATCAATATTTTATTGGTGTTTGTTGTTTTCCCTTTAGCTTTATGAAAACAATTAACTTGAAATAATGTTTATGCCTTGAGTGAGCCATGAATAAACTATAATGGCAACTAATCAGACCTTAGCTCTTTGTTGGAGTGGTAGGAAGGTGACTGTCTGTAGGATTTCATATCTCCCCTGGCAATTCTGGCCATGAACTCTGTGAGGGGTTGGGAATTGAATTTAGTTGTCCTTAGAATG
>NC_061109.1:24519961-24540934 GCF_015104395.2 Macrobrachium nipponense | reverse complement strand
CCCAACCCCTCCACTGAACATTGCAGGTAACTAAGTTCCACCCACTATGTATAATGTATGTGGACTCCCCTATTTTATCAATTCACTAGGTGAGATTGGAAGTGGAGAGAGTACCTCACGTCAGTCTTGTTAGTCAGGTCTCGTCCGTCAGGCTGGCCTCCCATGTGGTATTCAATACCTCGCATGTATGGAGGGAATTGAAGCCTCCCATGTCGCTGTCTAGCCTCTCATGTATAGAGAAGTTACATGAGCAGTCCTTTGGGTTCTCCGCCGATCACTTGCAGGTGAAGAGTGTGCACGAGAGTCGATGAAGCCGTTCAGCCAGGCAATCGCCTACCTTCCGAGTTGATAACAAACACACAAGGAAAAACCCTAACTTAAAGAAATGATTCAGAAACGCACTAGAGGTAGCTAAGCCCCTAATACAGGCAGTCCCCGGTTATCGGCAGACCCAGTTTTATGGCTCTTGTCTAGTGCCATGAAATCAGCAATTTTATGGCCCCATAACAGGCCAAGTTCCGGTTATTGGCGCCATAAGGTGTCATAACATACCTAACTGAGGCGCCATAATTGTGCTTATGGCAGCGATTACCGTTTAACGGCGCTATAACTGCCATTATGGCGCCATAAATTGCTAGTTTCAGTTAATGGCAGTTTTCGCTTATCAGCAACCACCCGCGGGAAACGAAACCCCCCCTCTGATAACCGGGGACTGCCTGCACTGTGCACCCTTGGTCGAGGAGCAGCACTCGCTGCACCGGATGATGATGAGCTAAGGGTAGCCTGAGAAATCACCTCGTGTAAAAAGCTGATAGTGTTCTTTGAAATCGCCTTGGAAGAGTTCTTTGGAGACACAAATAAGGCCCGAGGATGCAGCAAGAGTTTTGCAGGTTTGCAGTGCAGGACAGATAGGTCTTTAGAGCTCGAACCGAACACAGGCGCATCTCTAATGCGTTACCTCCAACAAAATCCTATAGCGAGGAAACCTTAAAATTTCTCGGCAGGGGATTAATCTCAGACTCAAACTTGGTGACAAACTCTGGAAGGTAGGCAAGATAAATGTCCTAACCTGAGAACAATACTCTCCTAGCCACTGCCTGAATCTCTCCTACTCTCTTCGCTGTGGCGAGCGAGACCAAGAACATTAACTTCTTGGTCAGTTCCCTTAATGACAAGTTCTCTAAGGGTTCAAAACCCGGAGAGCTCAGTAAATTCAACACCTTCACTATATCCCACGAAGGGGCCCGAAGCGGAATAACTGGACACAATCTTAAAAGACCTTAGGAGATCATGTAAGACTCTGTTGTTTGACAGTTCCGGAAGGTGGAACCTAAAGGTACTACTAAGCATGGATCTATACCTAGCAATTGTCAAATAAGACAACTTCTTTGACTTTCTGAGGAACAGGAGGAAATCTACTACTTTCACAATGGTGGGGCAAGAAATACTGTGCCCTTCCTTCCTACAACAGTTGCGGTACATTGCCCATCTAGCCTGATAGTCTTCTGGTCAATCTCCTTAGGCAGAAAGACAACTGTCAAGCCACTGCCTCAGTAAGTCCCATACTACATGCTGCCCGCTGGCCCAGGATAAACTGAGGGACCAACATAATCCCCCTGTCTTCTCCCCAACACAGGATTGATCAGGGTTCTTGAGTGAGAAGGTCTGACTGTGTGCCACCTTGGTTTCTTTGTGTGCCACCTTGGTTTCTAAAGTACGAGACTGCTGTGGTGTTGTCGATGAAGATAGCGACAACCGACTCAAACAGTTGATCCTGAAATGAAAGAAGGCCTAGGTACACTGCCTTTAGTTCCCTCCAATTTATTGACATGATCCTCTCTTCCTATGACCAAAGGCCCGAAGCGGCTTCGGAGCCCAGGTGCGCGCCCCAACCTTGATCCGAGGCGTCTGACCAAAACATTATGTCCGGCGGAACTGAAAGAAGAGACGTCCCTGACTTGAGACGGTGAACTTGCATCCACCAACGGAGATCCTTCCGACATTGTGGAGAGGAGGTGACTATCGTGTTCTCAGACACGAAATCCCACGACTGGCGAAGTGTCGACTGAAGGGACCTCATTCTAGGACGACCTCCAGGAACCAGTTGGATGAGGGATGACAAATGGCCCAGGAGTCCTCCAAAGAGAAACTGGCTGCATTACGGAGGACAAAAATTCTTCGACCAGACTTAGAAGCTTGTCTATACGTTTTGGAGCAGGGGAAGCCCTCAAAATCTGGGAATTCAAAATAATCCCCAGATAAGTCATGATCTGGCAAGGGATTAGACTGGACTTGTCGAAGTTGAAACGAATGCCCAACTCAACATAATGAGACAGAACTATCTCCCTCGACCGGAGACATTTCTCTAGAGATTCGGCCTGGACTAGCCAATTGCCCAGATACCGAAGCATCCTTACATTTAACTGATGCAGAATAGCCGAAACAGGAGCCATCACCCGAGAAAAGACCTGTGGAGCAGTGGTGAGGCCGAAACAAAGGGTCTTGAACTGGAAAACTCCCGTGTCCATGAAAAACCAAAGGTAAGGTCTGCTCTTCGGATGGATGGGGATTTGCAGATAAGCATCCTGCAGATCGATGGAAATCTTCCAGTCCCCCATCCTGATGGATAAAAGAACAGTCTGAACCGTCTCCATCCGGAACTTGGACTTTAGAATGAACTTGTTCAAGACCGAAAGATCTATGGTGGGGCACCATGCAACCGAGGCCTTTAGAACTACAAACACCAGTGAGTAAAACCCAGGAGGAGGAGCTCGCTCTATGGCATCCTTCTCCAAGAGAGCCAAAAGTTCCTTCTCCAAGGCTTGACCCCTGATTGAGTGAGGGGAATAACTGCTGAACTCAAGAGGACGATTGGAAAGTGGAGGTCTCGAAACAGAAGGGATCTCGTAATCTACCTTCAGGACCTCCACTACCCAAGCATCCACTGCTCTCTCCTGCCAAGCTGACCAATGGCGAGAGAGACAAGCTCCTACTGCGGTCTCCGGGCGAGGTAATGACTCCTACTTCCGAAAATTCTTACGCAGAGACAAGGAAGAAGAAGAAGGTCCTCCTGGAGGTTGAGCTCTTCCCCTGCCCTTAGAGCCACGCCAAGAACCTCTCGAACGTTTCAAAGAGTGAGCACCAGAGGAGGAAGCTGAGGCGCCAGAAAACTGAGATGTACTCTGGAAAAACGAGCCAGAAGGAGGAGGTTGTTGGGCTGGAGCAGAAGGTACAGATCTGGCACTAAACTTAGTCTTGCTCCTTGAAAGAACAGGAGGAAAACCATAGGAAAAAGCCCTTGATAAGGCCCAGTGAGCTTGGGAAGAGGCATCACCTTGATGTTACTTCAAAACCTCAGAAAGCACACATATCAAATAGGGAATCGCCAAAAGGAGAAGAGACAAGAAACAGTTTCTCTGAATCTCCAATACAAAGGAGGGTAACTGCGACAAATACAGGTTATGCCTTAGAGAAACAAGAAAGGCCTGCATTGAAGCGGCAAGCTCGTTCTGATGTACAGAAGCGATTAAAATAGATGAGCAGAATTTCTCAAAAAGAGGAGCATCGGGAGGAACAAACCCGGAGTCCTTAATATACATTAAAAGACCTCTGAGGACCCACATATTGAAGGATTGAGCTTCTTGTAAGGAGCTCATAACAGACTCCATGGCAATAAAGTCTTCGATTGAGACCGAGACCAAAGCCTTGGAAAGCAAAGGTTGACCCAAAAGTCGGAGTAAATCAGGATTTGGTTTGGGGGGTCGAGAGAATGAGTATCATCCGCCACCTGATAAACTCCTCTCCAATGTCATAGAAGAGAAGAGAGCTTCCTCTTTCCTTCTCTGATCACCTTTGAAAGTTTAGCAGCAACGTCCGCCCTCACTCTCGCGAACCTCTGAGCAAAGGGAAAACGTACAAACTCCCGCGACCGGGAAAGACCATCAAGAAAAATCCCTTCTGTAATATGAGGCGGAGGCTGTTTCTGCTCTTTAGGCCTCGCCTGAGGAAGAAAACTCAAAATTAAATCAAAAAGTTTCTTGAACTTGACATCATGACCGCTGTTCAAAGAAACATCAATATCACAAGAATCCACATCATCATCATCATCATCAGATCCTAACTGAGAAACTTCCCCTGAAGTAAGATCCTAACGACTAGCTATCTTAGGTCTAACACTAATACCCCTCCCCCCTTCTCCTAAATAAGCGCCCTTTGGCACTGTTATGGGAAACACTGGGTAAAGAATCGTCAGGCACCTGCCCAGACTGGATCCCCCCCTAGGCCTTCGCAACGACGTGGTTCACAAGTCGGGGTATCTGTCACACCGTTACCCATGGTGCTGTCGACAGGTACCTGACGAGGAGCTGAAAATGAATCTAAAAGAGTGTTAGACATTCTAGTAAAAACTTCTTCAAAATTCTCTGACATGTCTATCTAAACTAAGCTGTAACTTTTCAAATTTCTGTTTCCAACTAGTTTCCATCGTCAAAAACTGAATCAACATCAGAAACAACTTTACTATTTACCGGTTGTACAGGTGGCAAAGCATCAATTAATTCGGAATCGGAATCACACGATACCAAAACCGAAGAGCCAGAACCATGAGCGCACAAGTCAAGAAAATCATTAGATACAGGTCTAGCTACTGATTTCTTTTTCTCTTTAATCAATCTGTTACGCTGCAAGATTCTTTGATGTTTCATATAAGTCGTCATGTCTTCGTCAGACCAAGGCTTACATAAGTCACAACGAGAAGTCAAGTCACAAACCTGTCCATGACAAAAGCTACAAATGTCATGGGGTTCATACTCCCTGCTACTCATCCTTGTCCCACAAGCCGGGGCAATTCCTGATGTTGCTGGCAGAAGGAAGCATCGAATTATCTTGGCAATCCATTAGACTGTTGGACAGGTCACGTAATTACGGGTCGCGCAAAAGTTCGTAATATAAAATAAATACCACAATAGAAATAAAAGTTAATTCACTATTTCGTGGATGTAATACGTGAGTGGTAATTAACATAAAGTCGCATTAACAATTAATGAGAGCTTTAAAGGCACAAAAAGGTTTAGGAAATTTATAAAGAGCAGCCATGATGTAAACAGCACGGGCACTCGGTAACGACTGATTTTCAAGGGAAGGTTTTGTAACTGTCAACGGAAGTGTTGCCAACTGGCGGACAGAACAGGAGGTAACAGGGTTGTCAATGTGATAAATATTGGTGAGGTTTTTGGGGATTTAGGGCTAGATAAATTATATTAAGGTAATGTTTATTAATATAGCCTACTTAGGCTGTACCGGGTCCTCCGAAACCCTAGACTGAGGAAAGAGAGAATGGATGAACTCCACCATCCGCTTATTCTCGCTTTCTCCCGCTTGGGGAAAGCCAACTTCCATCACAGGACCTTCGTCATCTGATATAACGTTTCCATCTAAATCTTCTGACCACAATGGAGCAGGAATGAGACAGGATGCACACCAAGACTACCTAACCCCGAACAAGGGGAACCCACAACCTCTGTACCCTTAGATACATGACCTAGCATTCCTGGCAATAACTCTGAGCCAACTGCTAATGGTTGCACAAGACCTCCATCCCCTATGAGCTTTGATGTAACTCCTAAAACTGTCGGGCGGTCAACAAAAGGGTGCGCCACCTCCGAACCGCACCTACCTGGGACACACCCACCTGAGCCGAGCGTACTCGGTTGCACAACCCTCCCACCACTGAAAGAAGATGACGAAATCGCTGCACAAGTCACAGCCAACTGCGCTAAACCTGAATCACACAATCCCGAAGGTGAAACACCTGAGCCCAAAACTACCAGATGAACCGCCCCAGCACCTAAGATTGGTGAAGCCGCAACGCCCAAACCTGAATGAACCATCGTCCTGTTTGGACGGAAAACCCCCATAGCGGAAACATCAAAGAAGGATGAGGGAGTAACTATCCCCGACACACACGACACAAACCCTGAACCAACACCATATCTATTAGAGGGAGAAACCACCACACCTTGAGGAAGTGCTGAGAAGGACATAGGAGGAGAAAAGAAATGGGAAGCAGTCATACTCGGCACAACCACCGTAACTCCAACCGCGGAAGTTGGACAGGTAGAAAACATACCCACTGACCCTGCACTAACAGGCGCACTCAAGGAACATATCTGGTCTACTGAGGCCGATGCGGACAAGGCATATCTATTATCTCCGCACCGGAGGGAAGAGGAAAAGCTGTAGCCAGCGGACCTGAGAGAATCTCGGGTGAAAAGTTCGCTACTTTCAAAACGACAGATTGAGCCTGACCTACACCTTAAATATCAAGACCCACATCTGGCAACTGGTTTGAATAAAACCTTGCGGAAGCCTCTGCCTCAGATAAAAAACCCTGACAGAGAAAACGCTTGCCCCAAAGAGAAGGTAACAACAGGAGGCGAACCCATAGGAGATGCCTGAGGACAGTCAGCAGAAGATACCGAAGTATGACCCCAAAAGGGAAAGATGAGAGACAGTCTGAGAACAAGATTTGGGTGATAAAGGATGAAGGGAAACACTTGAGACAGAAGGAAGCAAAGAAGAAAAGGAGGTAGAGGACGAAGCCATCTTTCGGAGAGACAGAAAAGATATAGAATCTCCTCCTCCCTGGTAATCCTGACACATCTAACCAGTAAACTCAGGAAAATTCCTGAGCATGCTCCCAAATACATATTGGAAAAACCAAAGTGCATGCACTGCCTGACCAATACCCTATAACCTTCCAATAAACCTAAGAAGTCAGCATTATATTCGGCCAGATTAAACGACAAATTCTCCAAAGAATCGTCACCAGCCAATAACTCCGATGTAACCTTCAAAGGAAAGGGAACCTTCAAAGACGAAGGAGAGTCATCCTTACATTCAACAGAAGACACTGCCTCCACTACAGTATCCCCTGATGGCTTAGAAGCCTTATGACGAGACAAGTTCGAGGAAGGGAACAAAATCTCTGCAGGATCTAAATGAGACCCCACCCTGCCCGAAAAAGAACTTGCATCAGAACCAGAAAGCAACTGCCCCTGCAACTTCTCTTCCTGCACACCTAATGTAAGATTCCTAGCTGTCTGTGTCTCACCTATTGCTAATTCACCCTGAGAACTTACCTTAAAGGGGAAATGGGGAATTCTGCTGCTAACACTGCCTGCTCCATGCTGGGGGGCTAGTAGATCCTACCCTCCGGGTTTGTGGTTCTCCATGACCCCTGGCACCCGTTAGGGCTGGTTCTGGAACAGGCAGGGGAGCTGAAAAAGAACGATTAGTATCTGCAATACTACTGTTAGTATCCTCTTCTTCATTTATCTTAGCCATGAAATTTGAAAAAAAGACTTGTCCTACTTGAAGACAACCTATCTTCTAATTTCCTAAAAAAAACATTCAATACCTTCTTCCTCTCTCTTCTTAAGTGCTGTTATTTGCCTACGCTTACTCTTAGCGACTATGTTTTAAATAGGCATCCATTTGTTCTACCGACCAATCCCTAAATTCCTCACATCTCTGTTAATATTACACTGCACCTTCATATAGCTAATGCAAAGAGAATGTCTATTGTGTCTGAATGTACTCATCCATTTTTTGCAGGCTGTGCAGGATCGGTGGGCTCCTATGTCACCACTGCAGGGCTTCTCCCAAGGCGAGGCTGATGAGGCAGACTTTGCAGGGATGAAAGAAGGTGCTTCTTTTTGGGGCGTGTCCATATTCAAAATCAGTCAATCCAAGTCTTTAACTGTGAGCAAAATCCAGAAGAGCAATCCAAAATGTAATATGAAGTTGTCAACAGAAAATACAGGCCAATCAAAGCTGTGGGGGTCGGGCTCAAGACCAAACAGTTCACTTGTAGCACGATACGTTCTGTCAGGCAAGCAAACAAGAAGCAATTGAGTGGGGAGAGCTCCGCCGGCTGGTCCTGCCAGCAGTGTTGGCAATGGTAGTGCCATAACTTAGTGGACTATGTTTACCTGCAGCGTTAGTAATGCTGACAGTTAAAATTACCCAAATGATGGGTATGTGGGGATATAGTTTGGGCCGACCATGGCTAATTCAGGTGTTCAGGGAGTGTATTGCAATATGATATTTTATAATAAAATGAAGTTTTATAATATACTTACCAAGTAATTACTTAGCTAACAATTATGCTTGCATGGCATCCTAAATAAAAAAATTTGCAAGCGACTGTAGCAATGTGGGAGTGACAGGCCCCGCTCACTGCAATGGGAAGTAGAGAGCGATTGAAGCAAACGGCATCATTCTTATTTATTGCCGTACGTCCATGATAAAACAGAGGGGAGGAGGGCGGGCTCTGATTTAGTAATTACTTGGTAACTATATTATAAAACTTTGAATGGACTATACTAATTCAATACACTAAGGAGTGATATAGCTGAACTAGAAGAATGGCTAACACTTACATATGGTGTTTGTCGCTAGTTACCTGATAAGAGAGCTACAGCAAGAGAGCTGCCTCTGGTGGTGCTCATCTCATTATGTAGTGGGACGCAGTAGGCTGGGAGTTGCCTCTACATCAGTGGAAGTCTTGCAACGGGAGTGCTGCCTGACTGTTGACAAGACATAATACAAAGAACATATGCACTTACCCTGGCTGCAGTATCCTAAAACAACATTACCAGAGAATTACCTGTCACTAACCAACAGATGATAATATAAAAAAACTACTAACCTGCCAACAAACTGGTGGGTCCTCCAGTACCAAGTAACCCCACAGGCTCCCCCCAAAAAACTTGACATCCTTATAACACGGAAAAGAGATAGAAGAGAGATGTGTCTCTCCTATGCTTCCTCACTTAACACCATGCCAGCCACAGCCAACGGACCAATGGTACTGCACTTTTCAAATAATGTTTCTATTTCTTTCAAATAATGTGACGCAAATCAACTCACACCTCCAATATGTTGACTGAAGGATAGCAAAAAATGACAAATTGTGCTTAAAGAAGAGAAGTGGAAATAGCTCTGACTTCAAGCAACGAAAAAGAGTTCTCCTGCATCCGGGAATAAGCTTCGGATATCAGGTCTCTAATGAAGAATGAGAGAGCGTTTTTGGACAGCAGATGAGAGGGATTCTTGACAGAACACCATAGGTTACTTGAAGATTTTTGATCTGCTCTGTTTGTTTGCATCTTACGCAAAAGGTTTTTGAGGGAGGCGGACTTGAGGGGCTTGAAGGGAGGACCCGAAAGCCACTTAAGAACTACAATCAAGTTCCAAGAAACTACTGCTGACTTCTTCTGTTTCCATGTATGAAAAGACTTCAGGAGGTCATGAATATACCTTGAATCGTCAAAAGATCCAAATTGCAATGCTTAGGAACCGAGGAAATCATGGCCCGATAACCTTTAATTGTGGAAAATGAAAGGATTTTAGATGTCCTCAAGTAGAGGAGAAAATCCACAATCTGGGCTACAGATGTCCCATAAGAAGAGATGTGATGTCTGAGGCACCATCTACGGAAAACTGCCCACTTTGACTGGTAGGCATTAGAAGCAGACTGGCATCTGCACTTTGCAATAGCCTATGCAGGTGCTCTTGAAAAACCATTCACACTGACAAATTTCCTGACAGTCTAAAGCCTGTTACAGCGAGTGGACAACCCTTGGTGGTATCTCCTGAAATGCTGTTGTCTGCAAAGTTCGGGAACTATACCTTCGTGGGCTGGAATGGAGCTACTAGAGTTGGTGACACATTGCTGTGAGACATGAACTTGTTCATGACTTCCCTGACCAAGCTGAAGGAAGGGAAGGCACAGAGATCCAGGCCCGACCAATCTATAAGTAGGCCATCCGTCGCCCACGCCAGAGGATCCAAGGCAGGGGAGCAGAAGAGAGGAAAGCGGTTGTTCCTTGATGTCGCGAATAAGTCTACGAGGGATCTGCCCCAAAATCTCCACAGGTCGGTGGGAAGGGCATTTAATTTCGTCTGAATAAAGCAGGTGATGAATGTTACTCGATTCTGGTGATCCCAAAGAAGCAGCTCTTTTGCTGTCTGACAAGAGGGAAAAGGAGTGCCTGCTCCCGTTTCTTGATGTACGACAGAGCCATGGTGTTGTCGGCATGCACAACCACCGTCTTGTTGCATACAAAAGAGGAGAAATGACAGAGGCCTAGATGAACGGCCTTCAATTTCTTGACATTAATCTGGAGCTTCCTCTCCTCCAGAGATCATATCCCTGAAACCTCCAGGGTGCCTTAGGAGGGCTCCCTAGCCTAGATCCAAGGTGTGTGAGTAAAAATACAAGTCGTGGTTTGGAGGAAAATCTTGTCTCTGGATGACACCACGAGATTGGGATTTACCTCCTGAGTGATAGGAGAGGCCATCAAGTCCAGTCAAGTTTTCTTGTCCCAGTTGACTTTTAGGAAGAATTGGAGATTTTTCATGTGCAGACTGCCCAACAGAATGAAGGTCTCGACTGAAGACAGCATTCCTAGACGACTCATCCACTGCAAGGTTGAGCACGAAGCAAGAGAAAAACTTGTTGACCGACTGAATACAGGTTGCGACTCTCTTGGGGAACGGAAAAGCCCGAGAAGTCGAAGAGTTGAGAATCATTCCCAAATAAAGTATCTCTTAAGATGGAACCAACTGGGACTTCTGGAGATTCAGAAGGATTCCTAAATCTTGGGAGAGTTGAAGCATTGTCTGAAGGTCCTTCGTGCACTCTTATTTCGATGGAGAGTGAAGAAGCTAATCGGCCAAATAAAGGCTGATGTTGATGCCTACTAGGTGAAGCCATTTGGTGAGTGGAGGGAGAACTCGAGATAATACTTTAGAGGCTGTAGAGAGGCAGAAGCAGAGGGATTGAAACAAAGATCTTCTCTTGGAAGATGAACCTTAGGTACTTCCTGGATGTTGGATGAACGGGGATGTGAAAATATGTATCCTGCATAACTAGGGTGATTATCCAATTGCCTGGATGAATGGAAGATATGGCTGACTGGCTCATTTCCATCTTGAACTTGGTCTTTTCTACATAACAATTGAGGGCACTTATGTCCAGGACCAGCCTCCAGCCCCCCTATCTTGGAAATACAAATAGGCAATTGCAAAATCCCTGAGAGTGGATGTCTACTACTTCTTCTATGGCCTTCTTCAGAAGGAAGGAGGACACTTTCTTCGAAAGGGCCACATGCCTTTCTGAGCCTTTCGAGTATGCTATCACTGCGATAGGAGAAGAGAATAAAGGAGAGGTCTCCGAAAATGGGATGCAGTAGCCCTCCTTCAATACCCTGACGATCCATGGCTCTACTCCTCTGCAAGCCCACTTCTCCCAGAACGTGAGAAGCCTGGTTCCTACTGGTGGTACAAAGGACTCCTGGCTCACTTTTATGATTGGGGTTGGTGGCGAAGTCCTTCTTGAGGGACTTAGATTGGAAGCGAAGGTTAGAGCGAGTCTATGTCGAGACAGGGGTCTCTTCCCACTAAAGGGTTGCTGCTGGAGGCCGTAGACGAACTTTGGACGAAAGGGCACCGACGAGGAAGACTTGGGATGTGAAGACTGTGTCAGAAGATCCTGGGTGGAATTCTTTAGCAGATCTAAAGCAATTTGTTCTACCATGTCCTGCAGGAAGGGATGGGCAAGGTCCAGAGGTGCAAAAAACAAAGCTGACTTCTGAGAGGTCATAACCCCTTGCAAAACAAACAAACACCTAAGGCCCCTCTCTTCAGGAGCCTGAAGGCAAAGAGAGACGCGAGTTACACCAAACCATCATGAACAGCCTTGTCTGCACACGAAAGCACCCTCAGAAGGTCTGCAGAGAGTCGGCTAATCCTCAGGTGGTCTCAATCTTCTTAGCAAGGGTGCCCACTCTCCAATCAAGGAAACTGAACACCTTGACCAAATTCTTGATGAAGTGGTCTAACTCTGCCGAAGAGAAGAGAGCCCTGGCTGAGGCGAAGGCTGAGTGACATGAAGAGTCGATGAGGCTAGAGAAGTCCCCTTGGGAGGAGGCAGCAACTCCCAGGGAGGGGCCTTCTCCGGTGTCTTAAGGCCTATAGGTCCTCTTGATCAGGTGCGAGGGAGGGTGTGCAAACGTTTCCTTCCCTTACTCTCTCTTCATCAAGAGCCACTCCTTAACCACTTTCAAGGCTTCCTGGAAGAGGTGGAAGGAACCATCTTGGGCAGGAGAGAGTGTTCGAGCTGAATCTTTGACATCAGGAACGAGGAGGAAGGAGATGAAGGAGTGGCTGGTGTAAAAAAACCAGGATAACTCTCTAGGAGAAAACAAGGCAGAGCCTTGTAAGCCGTCAGTCGAGTGGAATCTTGTTCCGTGTCTTCTTCGTCCCTGGAAGAAACTGGAGAGAGGTCATCAGCAGTCTGCTGCTGTTGGGCGCATTGTCCTGAAGCAGAAGGTGCCAAGGGTTGCAAAACCATAGTAGGCACAGGCGTGGGATGGACAGGAGCAGAAGCAGACACAGGTGCATGTAGAATGGGAGTGGGAGCAGGAAGTGAGGGAGTGAGCGTAGTAAACACGGGAGCAAGAGCTGGTTGTGTGAGAGCTGGTTGTGTGGGAGCCAGTGGTGGGTGAAAGGTCACAGATGGAAGTGCACCCAGGAGTGGGCTCTTAGGTGTGGGAGCCTCGTGACGAGAGATCTTCAGGTGATGGGTGACTAGCACGGAGCTTCTGGCATTTAGAATCCTTAGGAGACGGTAGCACAGGTGAATCCCATGGATGAGAAGGCAGCTGAACCGGATCGAACAATGAAGGATCTACCCCATAGCTACATGAAGGAAGGGCGAGGTCAGAGGAGTCCTTGTGCCTCTTGACTGGCACAGGAGACTTGGAAGCCGAATCACTCCGATGCCTTTTCAATGACAGAAGAGTTCATGTAGTGTCTACAACACCTGTGAACAGACTTTGAGTCTGAAATGGAAGACAAATGGCGCACATCCACTGACATGCCTTTCTGAGTCAGTCGCATCCTGGGATCTCACAACAGGATTGACAGAGGGTGCAGCTACCCATGGCCAAACCCCATCAGCCTCCCTTGAAAAAATGGTCCCTGATGCAGGGGAGCTGGACAGTGACCTTCGTCTAGGAGAACCGATGGGACAGGAAACTACCTCCTCCACCGGCACTAAACTTGGCACTTGTCACTGCACACTTTGTCCATCAGGACTCGAAGAGAAGTCCCACCAACTCAGAAACAGAAATTACTACTTGGTTAAACTTTTTATCAAACTTACTGCTAATCCTAGAAGCATGGGAGCTGAGCACAGGAAAGGGAGGAGGGAGAGAAGGAGGGCTGAGGATAGGAGAAAGGTTGTTACCAGGAGTAGAAAGAAGCACCAGACTGGAGTCTGTCTTAGGTCTAGGGGAAGAATCCTTACTCATAGAGGCCCTACTCTCAGCCTGAGCAGCCACCTTTCTAATCCTGTTCTTCTCTTAACTTATTTAAGTGAGATTCCAAAAGCTTCCACCTACTCTCATCTCAAAAGCTTCCACCTACTCTCATCTCAAAAGCTTCCACCTACTCTCATCTCAAAAGCTTCCACCTACTCTCATCTCAGTCTTTACATTCATCACAGGTAAGATCTTTTGTGCACACCTGTCCCCTACAATTGCTGCACATAGTATGTGCACCATTACAAAGCTTGGTCACTGCGTCAGGCAGCCTTCACTACAATAACGAAGGCTGGAATTGCTAGAATTGGGCATAATAAAACACTAAACTAATGGGTAAAAAGCTAAGAAGCAAATCAAACCAAGCCGAAGCAACAGTTGAAAGGAAAAAACCAAAGAGGGTATGTCACTGACTTCAGTAAAAAACCCGGCGAACATGAATTGAGGAGCAAGCAAGACGATGTGTAGTTGCACACACGGCATAAATAAGAATGACACTGTTGGCTTCAGTCGCTCGCTACTTCCCGTTGCAGTGGGCGGGGCCTGTTACTCCAGCATTGAAAGTCACTTATCCGTGAATTTTTTCATTTAGGATGCCATGCGAGCCTAATTGTTAGCTAAGTAATTACTTGGTAAGTTACTTTAAAAAAACTAAATGTCTCACAATTGCTGACAGTCTTGCTGAGATGGAGAAGGAAAAACACTGTAATGATTTTACAAACAGTGCAATAAGCTGAAATATGATGCTATGTATTCCATGATAACACCCTCTTTGCTACCCAAACTAAATAAGACAAGGCCTGTTTCCCACATCTTTTAATCTCATTTGTAAAACCTCATTCAATGTGGGATGTACTATCGTGCACAAAAGTCAGTTCCCTTCGTTGATCCAGAGAGTGAACTAAGAAACATGACAGCAGTTGAACAATTAACAAATGGAAGACCCAACAGATATTACACTGTAAGGGCATATGGGAACAGGAAGGAGTAGGAAGCAGGTATTTTGCAATTTTTCTTGAGCATAGAGTAAAGTCTCCATATTCTAATATCGCTAAGAAAGTGATCTTAAGTTTTTGTTGTTGACGATACTGGGTTAGAGTGCAAAATGTGCAGTTATGGAAATATGTGAAATGAATATGAGAATATAAGCGCTTAGGAAGTCAGCATTCATGAATTAGTATTTCCTACAGATTATTGTGTCTTATCAACAGACAAGACTATCCACAAGATCGATACAAAACATTTCATCAACAGTGTTTACGGTGGCATTCTATAATCTATAAGACCCCACTTATAAAAAAACCAAACATTTAAATATAGCAGCAAATTGGCAAAGTTTTCAGTTCTCTCATGTTTTTGAGGTGGCAACCACAAACTGCTGCTAGTGCACCCTCTATACATAAACATTCATAGATCAGTTATATTTATTTATAGTGTGTGATTGGGTCAACATCCATAGTGAAGGTGGATACATAAGTGAATAATTTTTTCAGTATGTATTGTTTGGTGGTTTTGTTGGTGTGTGAGGTTATAGCAACAAAAATGTTCTGTGAATTGAATGATCTTTTGCTTGTCCAATTGTGATTATTGTTAATGTAGAATCCCACGGTCATGAAAACTATTAATCCACTAACAATATCATTGTGCTAACACTTTTTTAAATTAATATTAACAGTCCACACCATAGGTTTAAGGATGCCACTACCCATACCTGTGGTACGTGGTGTACCCTTGGTAGCACGTGACTTGGAACACACACAAACAGCAGTGACTTGTTCTGCACCCTACTATCTACTGCTACTCAAGTATTCTCTAGAACCTTGCTGCTACTGACTTCAGCCACTGACCCAGAAAAACATAACATCATATTTACAGAGTTCTTTACCATTAGTATTCACTCCTTTCCCTTGTAATCATAGCAAACTTGTGCTATGTGAATGGATGTTGATCCGTGTTCAATATTGCTTGGTCACTGACTAGCTAGCACATATATACATTAAAACATTTAAACCTTAAAAGCTATAAGACCTTTTTCCTTTGTATAAGGAGGTTGCACATAGTTCCCTTCCTTATTAAACACTGCTGCTGAAATGTTTTGTACTGATCTTGTGGACAGTCATGTCTGATGATAAGTATGATAATCTGTCTATAGGAAATACTAATGAATGAATATTGATTTCCTAAGCACTTTTATTCTCATATTTATTTCGCATATTTCCTTAACTGCATATTTTACACTTAAATCCAGTATTATCAACAACAACAAAAAAACTTTATGATCACTTTCTTAATGATATTACTACAACATGGAGACTACTCTAAGCTCAAGAAAACTACATACCTGCTTCCCACTCCTTCCTGTTCCCATGTGGCCCTAAGGTGCGACATCTGTTGGGTCTTCCATTAGTAACTTGTTCAACAGCTTCGGTGTTTCATGGTGTGTGGAATCGTGTTGACTCTCTGGATCAGCAGAGGGAACAGACTTCCACGATAGTACCTGAAGTCTAGAAAAAAAAAATCACCAATTCATAATCTGCTTATCTCCTAAAGTATACATAGAGTCAAGGTCAGTGATGCAAATAAAACAAATGAGAAAGTTTTACTTGTCTAATGTCCCAATATAATTATTTCTAAATGGCTTCATATTTCCATTAATTAAGCTGAGCTCAATCAGCAGATTAACAGTACACCTGCATTAATGCCCAGCCATCTTTGCAATGCAATTTTCTACCTGATCAAAAGGATATGTGACTAAAGTCATACTTCACGTGCCTTGATATTTCATGTATTTAATCACACAAATAATATAATTAATATCACAATTTGACTAGATGATAACCTTTGAGGCCTTAGAAAATGTGGTCTAAAACAGATTTCTGCTAGGCTTAAATATCAAAATAAAAATAAATTTGTATAATCACTAAGTTCAAGCTATATATGAACAAAGATATGTACCAGTAATTTCTATATGCACACTAGAGCAACTTACCATGCATGACTTTCTAGGGACAGTTGACATATCCAACTGAGTAATTTTTCTTTCATGCCATTACTGGTGACCTTGTGCAAACACGAAAGCTCTTGTGACAAAATTGTAAACCCATCAGTAGGCAACAAGAAGGTATTATATCTGAAAACATTAAGAAATCCATGACTGACAAAGCCAATCTAGCACAGTGCGCTCATTAATGCATATTACAGAGCAACTAACATGTTTGAACAAAAAATATTCTGGTTTCTACAAATAAAAAATTTTGATACATCTAGTAAACACTTTATACCACTGTTTACAGGAAATAAGGGACAATAAGAGGTGATTTTGGAAAGGTTTGCAATTTTGTTAGTCTTACAATGCAATCTACTAAAACAAATAACTTAATATTTAGTACTTATTTCAAATGGCCATTTATTTTCTTTTCTTATGAGCTAAGATAAAAGGTAACCTGTACATAAAAGTATTTAGAAATTAAGTTTTCATAATAAAACTAATACTGTAATACTTACCTGAACACCGGATTTAGCCCTGGTCACAGATCAGCCCGAACTATATCCCCATAGATTTTACAAAGTGGGTAAATTTTAACTGTCACCGCTATCAACGCTGCAGGTAAAATCTAGTCAAATGAGTTTCCTGAGGTCCCGTTGGCAACGCTGCTGCAAATACTGGCCGCTAGGGGCTGACAACCTTAATCGAGTCATTCACTATCAAATTGAAGTGGGGAGGAGGGTGGGAATCATTCAGGTATTCAGATAAGTATTACAATATCTTTACAGATAGCTACGAAAGGATGAAGGAGAAGAGTAATTACCAGATGAAACAAAGGACAACCCTCTGAGGTTTCCCTTGGTAATTTCCAAAGCGTAAGCGTAAATTTCGGATGAATACATGTCTCATCCTAACGTTAAAGGGTGAAAACATGTACTAATAAAGATGTTGGCATACCTTTGCCACTGACCCTTAGCACAAAGTAGAAAGGTGGCTATCAAGGCTACCACAAAAAGTGGGTTTGCATATTAATGATTAAATTCAATTATTTATTAATACCAAACACAGTATATACATATTTATACAAAAAAATAAAAAATGAAAGACCCCACCAGGAAAATGATTAACAGCTAGTCAGCAAAAGCTCACAAAAATACGTCTTCATTGTAAGACGGCCGAAAGCAAAGTGCAGTGTTTACATCCGGGCAGGCAGGCCTACCCGCCTACCAGATGGTAGTTACTGCCTAACCACCTTGTTCAAGAATTTAACAGCCGTAATTCCAGTTACGCTGAAAGAAATTCCTTATGTAAAGGACCGAGGGTTTGTATATCGTGTAGGAACAAAAGGGGAATGTAAATATGTACTAAACAGAAGCATGTCTTAGGGGGTACGGACCCATAGGATTTTGAAAAAACAATAAATCTCTGCTTCTGTAAGCAGATAAAACAGCTTATTTTTTTCAGATTTATCAAAAAGTGGCTGCTGGAGATCCAAGAGCGTGCCAGGTTCCTACCTGGTTCCTGGTTCCAGTACATATTTATAGGTAACAACTCTATGCTGAATGCAAGGACTGGTCCCCACGAATACAAAAGCCACTAGAGACCGAGGGGTCAAATGAATTTTGCCGTGTTTAGTACTAGCACCTGTGGGGTTATTCACCATCTACCAACAAAAAATACATAATAGTAAATTCTTAAAAAGCAAACAAAATACTATAGAAAAAGTTAATTTCCAAGGAAATACCCAACAAGGAGCTAGTACCTAGATCTACCTTGGTTCCTAAGCGATCACTCCACAAACAAAGTTGTGGCCACACTACACTAGGCTATTCGCGTGAGGTACAGAGTTTAATTCCCTATGTTTTTTCAAAATCTTTGCTGTTGCAAGGACGTAGATAAACTGCTTATGTACTTTCTAGCAAATATCATAAGATGTCATAAGAAGAATTGAAAATAGGAAAGAAAATGTAGCTAAACACACACCAGGGAGAAGTGAATTTGGACCCAGAAACTGTAGGATTACACAGGTTTTGATGCATCACTGTTGATAAATGCCTTTGATCTCATTTTAAGTAGGCTGCGACACTTTTCCACTTTAGGTAATGGAAACCCAGTTTCACACTAGGATACCTACAGATCCCCCCAATAGTCAAGATGTAGGAGGGGATGTGTTAATGAAGTAGGGTAAACGACCGAGTGGCGACAAAGCAGCAATCTCTCTCAGAACATGGCCACTTCCTGAAAATACGCTTGAATTAGGGTAAAAAACCGCATGGTACAGGGGTGGACCATGTACGATCAATGTGTACAACCCCAAGAAAAGTACATTATAACGCGTCCTGACATCGGAGATGGGCATCAGACGCGACTTCTTGTTGGTGAGAAACAGAGCTAAAGACCTCTACTCCGGTGTCAGGATGCGTTTTAATGTACTTTTCTTGGGGTTGTACACATTGATCGTACATGGTCCACCCCTGTACCATGCAGTTTTTTTACCCTATGCCATTACCTAGTAGGTATTTCGTAATTTAGGAGAAAGCACTTACTCTGATAGGGGTGTAGAAGAGGTCTTTGTGTGTTGCCAGAATGGGCCACAACTCTTGACTGATGCTCATGGCAGCAAATGAAATGTACATCAATCACTCAGAACACAAATTCTATTAGGGTAGATCTAGGGTACTTATCTGCAGCAGCCTAGACTATGGCAGTTGCGGTTTTTCTATGCAGTTTTACCTACTGAACAAGAATTTTAAGTAATATTTATTCGGACGACTGTAATTAACCCCCCAGGGGCCAGTACTAAACACAGCGAAATACATTGGACGCCCCAATCCCTAGTGGATGTCGTATCCGTGGTTACGTTCCTTGCCGTCCGTGCAGACTGCTTCTGTAGAAATACCTCTAGCTATTAGAAAAACCTCCTTCTAATGGGATAAAATCAATTATGGGCAACTTACCTACTAATTTACCATAGCCAGGCAGCCAAGTAAGCTATGCCTCTGGCCGTAAACGTTCATGAAGGATAACTGAATGGCCAGCCTCAAGCCTACCTACCTACTACCGTAGCGTGGCCAACTTCCCGAAAAAGTACTTTCTCAAGAGTCAGCGTCCATCAAAGCAACACATCAAGACCTGTACTACCTACCTACCTACTTTCCTCTTGAAGTAGGTAAGTTTTTTCTCCCTAGCCCTACCTAGTAGGTGGTCACAAATTAAGGACATACCTAGGCTAGGAGGTAACTAGGCTATACTCTGTTTTTTTTCATCTGTCCATCCACCTATGGTGTTTGTGTATGGTAACACTGTGTCCCGGTAAATAATTACGCTGTGTAAGTGTTAGGTTAAATAAAAGGATATCTGGGTGTACATTTGCAACTGAAAAGTGTTTCAATAATTTACTGTATGCGAATTACACCGTTAATATTCGAAATAGGATATTATTATAGCTAATCGTTGAATGTAAGCTGATTGTAACTACTATACCTACTATCTAAAGGCCGGGACGCAGTGTTACCATACAAAAACACCACAGGCGGATGGACAGATGAAAAAAAACAGAGTATAGGCTAGGTAGGTAGGTAATTTCCGATTTTCGGGAAGGTGGTCGCGCTAAGGTAGAGGTATTTACCCTAGGGGCAACTTGTCATACCTAGGTAATTTACCATTAGCTACCTAAGCTGCCAGGTGAGCTAGGCCTCTGACAGTAAACATTCAAACTACTACTACTACTAGATAGCTAGTAGCCTAGCTAGCTACCTACCTAGGCTAGATAGGGTAGAGCTAGCCTAGTAACAGGAATCTAGGGTACCTAGGTACCTAGCCTATACCTAAATTCAACTTGCTATCCTACCTACCTTCGTAAATACTAGACTTGGCTTGTGCCCATCGCCTACGTTGCCATTTCCTGATCAGTTTCGAAGAGACTTGGCTAGGTTAAGTAGGTTACCCAAAGTTGCCTCGAGTACCTACCTAGGTAGTATATAGTAGTATGATTTGGCAACTCGAGTAACTAGCCTAGTAGTAGTGACGGTGCCTCGTCCAACTACTAAACAATTACTACGACTTCATTTCGTTTATCTGAACAGAAAACTATTTACCTTTCAAACCTTAGCGATGGCAGACATCTGAAAGCAACACCAGGTGAGAGTGTCAAACTACCCAGGAAGAAAACTCCAGTCAGATGTCAGATTTCGTCTCTCATTATCATAGGTGGAATGTACGACGACACACTTTTCAAAAAGTCTACAGAGCAGAATTACATTCCTTCAACATAAAGTTGCATAACAAAAGATAGGAAATTTTGCAGTTAGCTTGTTTATTTAACTTTCTATTGGGTTTTGTCAAAGGATATATTATCAATTTATCTTTTCATTCAAAATGCAAGGAAACTCGCAATCTGTTTCATAATCTGGATATATAACTTCTTCTTTGAAGTTATTCTGTGCGACGTTCATGTTGATTTGCCAATTCTATTGCCTATGTAAAGGAAAGGACTGACAACGATAATTCACTGCTACAAATTTATCTTTTCGGCTAAAATTTATCTGTGATAGGCGTGTCATCATTCCTTTTTTATCTACATCGTAGCCATAGCACAGT
>NC_061109.1:24504961-24517461 GCF_015104395.2 Macrobrachium nipponense | reverse complement strand
AATCAGGTTTTTCTTGAGTGCATGAAAATCTTCTTTTACTAATTGCTTCCATCTTAAAAGATATATGTAAAATGTATACTTGAAACTTGATGTGAACATTAACCATTAATTTCTGCTTAGGCAAAATATATTTTTTTGAACGTAGACAGTACAGCACAAAATGTAAACCTGGTTTTGTGAGTAAAATACACTTCATAAATTCTTTAAATAAAACAAAATTATCTGTGATGGTGTGACACAAATAATCACATTCTTTTGGGATTAGAATTTCCTTTAAGAATGATTTCATAGAATATTAATGCAAATTCCCCTGTAAGAATATAAAACGATTTCATGTGATTTTTGCAGACGATCCGATTTTGACGGAGAGAATGGTTGACTTCCACTTACAGAAGGGAGAGATGATTAACCTACTCTGTCGAGAATTCCCGCTACGTTCTCTACCCAAAATTCCCGAAAACCGTTCGCTTTAAGTACATCACCCCAGAATGTATTTGAAACGGGTTTTCCCAACCATTACCGAGTATTGTTATTAATGTTATTACTAGTGTTATTTGTTGTTACATTTGTTATAAAAGTTGCTTATGATTCATACATATTGCAAAGCTGTTTTATGAAAATAAGCCTATCTACCCATTTCCTGTAGTAAACTTAATGTCCTACTGAACACGTCCAATTGCTCACACGTAATTTTATACACTTTTGTTTTATAATGCTTACAAGTTTCCTGTTTACATAAATGCAAACAAGTAAACAGAAGTGTAATGATACGATAAAAGGACGATAATGTATGTGAATGTTTTTACAAGTCGAACTCAATGCATGGTGCGTGTATAAATGTACTTATGAGTGAACGTTTCCAGTAGGCATTTCTTTTTATATATATTAGAAAATTTATCCACTACGCAAATGCAGCACCAGGTTTGAAGAACGATCTCCGTTCAAGAGGTGTTTATATATATATATATATATATATATATATATATATATATATATATATATGAATGAATGTGGACACAATAGTTGGTGTGTCAATAATATACAGATTATAGCGAACGTGAAATGGTAAAGCTGAATAACGACCGTTACCTTTAACTGTTAGGTATATTCACATTGTTATGGTAATTATAGTGATACATGTGTTCCAAGCTTCCCACAGTTATCTCTCACGCTTTCAGTAGAATCTAGAACTGTCGGATCCATTAGCTCAGGATCCCCGATGAATCGCCCAAAAATATGATGAATCAATTATCATCACTAAGGACCGACGGTACAAGTGAGATACAACAGCAGGTTAATAGTTTTGTCTCTCAGCAAGTCTTTGTTTAGATCTTCTTGCGTTGGGAGGCAAAACTTTGACCACTCAACATTAAGGCCACAGTCTTTCTTACACGCGAGTTATACATGACTAATTGGACCCACTCTCTGCTGAACTCGTGATACATAAATGACAATTTCATAAATGCGTAGACTAAGAACATTCATCTTTTTTTTTTTTTTTAAGAATGCTGTTATGAACCCAGCAGTATTACACATTTAAAAACGGAAGTTATAAGAAGCGTTTCTTTACCCTTTGCCAAGCTCCACTATCCAGAAATTTATACAGCAACAGAGATTATGAAAAACAGTTTACCATTCACTTACATATTATTTGTGTGACGTGAAAGGCAAGGAAATCAGATTTTGCCTGGGTGTTTACTTAAAAAATTTTATTGCTAAACTAGTATCCTAACGTTATTGTTCTTGAATGTAAGTAAAAACAGTGGGAAGAAAGGCTTTAATTCATTCTAAATGTAAGATTAATAAAGTTTGGTTTGAAAGGTAGTATCTTGATTCGAGATTTCCAAGCATTTCTGTCACCGTGTGTTTAGTCTAATGCCCAGGTTCTACTGTAATTGGCGCGCTGATCTAGCAACCAGATCGATCCGTTGCGATCCGGTTACAAGATCCTTTGGGATCCAGTTACAAGATCCGTTGGAATCCGGCCTCAAAATCCGGATCCAAATTAGAAGCGATGCAGATAACAACGAAATGTCTGTTTCATCCTTATATACAAATGTCTTTTATTAGTGCCGAAGGAAAACTTGATTTTCCTTCGTCTCTGTGCGAGACAGGATATTATATCACGGAGTCCCTCATCATCATCTTGACTTCCTCCTCGCAGCAGGGGTTCAGCCCAGCCGTCGAGTTGAGGCAACTGCAGTGATTCCGCATCAAGGGAACCGTGACTGGGTTTTGGGCCGTGGGCGGCAGGGGTGGGGGCGGGGCCGTTGGCGCGTGTGTGCTGACGGGGTTGTAGCCGTTGGTGACGTAAGTGCTCATCGTTGTCAGTTCCGAGCAGAGCGATTCTCGCTTCCCTCCGAACAGGCGTCTGCCGTAGCTGGAAAAACAATTTTTAAAAAATGAACAAAAACTCTCAGATAAATAATATATCTCTCTCTTTTCTGTGCATACGTATAAAGTCTAAGAGAACCTTGCGACTTTTACTAAAGTAGATAATGCACATGAATAATCTGTTTACTGTACACACAGGATTGTCATACACACACACACACACACACACATATATATATATATATATATATATATATATATATATATATCATAAAAAAGATGAGAATTTTATTAAGAGCCTGAAAGAAAAAACTACAGGAGAAAGAAGTGAAGGCTATAAGTAGCGGAAGAGTGGAAACAATGGAGTTGTATGACATTTTTAGTTTCCATTTTTCATTAAATAAGCAATGGAAGGTTTAAGCTGAAGTTCCTGGTCCAGTTGAAAAATGAAACGCGCAACCACGATTTCAGTCAGCGTGAAAGGAAAAGGGCAGAAACTGATATTCAATATTACAGCCTCGTTACAGAGGTTCCTTAGTTCATTATTATTATTATATTATATTAGAAAGCATTACCGTTTTATTGTCTTTTGTTTTCAAGAACAGGATATAATATTATGTTTAACTATCTTTATGAACTGAAGAATTCAGTGAGGGAACCAACGCTCTTTCCTGTTCTAGCTCCCCTGGCTGCACCAATCACGACATAAAGAAATCAAATCTCTTGAGAATCCAGAGAAAAATAAAGAACACAGGCGGAATACAGTGTAATAAACTTAGAGTATTTTGACAGAGATTGCTTAAAATAGTTTTTCGAAGATGGTAAAAACACAATAGCTACTTAATTTGTGGTTATTCTTAATTAAGAATTACATAGTATCAACAAGGGCAAAGATGTTGAGTATAATGATTGAAAATAGGTTTATGGTATGACAGTTATTAACTTGAAATCATAAGACAAATTCTGTTCTAATGAACCTACTTATATGTTAAGTTATACAAAAATACCAAATTCGTGCCGGACGGCATTCAGAGTGAATAAGACTTTAATAATTGTACAAGATGCATTTGGTCAGCAGATTCAAGATTTTACAGAGACCAAAAAAACTATAGTATACTAAAGGTATCAGTCTGGACTCTCTTCCAAATTCTTATTTCAGTTTTATGGTCTTTTAAAGCCGTAAGAGGAATTAATCTTTGCTTAGCCTGTTGGAGAGTAATGTTTCTCCTATAATCCCTTTCGCATTTCCTACCAGACTTTCATTTCAGGCAAAACTCCAGCTGTTCCATGACACACACTCATCAACTCTTACTTGCGTTAAACTCAATACCGACATTAATCTTCAGGGAAAGTTAGACTCTAGACTCAATTCTAACACAATGACTGGTCACGAAAGCTGGAATGTGCTGTCACTCACAGCAGTGACTGCCATTCTAACCATAGCAAAAGTGAGCTTAGACCACCGGAATATAATCACCTGCGGAAGCTGTTTCTGTTCCTAGGGGAGCCTTCGCGCATACTGCTGTGACGAAGAGAAGTCCTCCGGTCGCCCGAGATGCCTCTCTCCGTTCGCCATCGCTCTATGTGATGGCGGATGCTGTTCTGTACCTCGGTGTTCAAGAAGCAGTAAAAGACCGCTACCCAGAACCCCTAGGGGGAAAACCGAAGAATAGATTTGATATTAAGCCCCAGTGGTCGAGAGGTGGGAGGGAAATTCCTGAATAATTATCGAAACTTCTTTTGGTTATTTCTATCTTTTTATGTTATTAGGAACATCTAATACTTATGCAATAAACATTGTGATTTTGACATGGTAAATGACTATATTGTCTCAATATCTTTTGAAGAAAACAATTTTTTATTGTTTTGACGTACTTGTTCGAAAGCTACATTTTTTAGTCACTTGACTTTCACCAACTTGATGGAAATGGAACGGTCCCGCACTGAACATTCCCATTCCCACTTTCCTAAAACAGTATTTCGAAACACTCAGTACTAAGGACCAATATTTAGTGATAACGCAACAAATGTTGATCGAATTATTCCATGAAAACCAAAAAAGAAAATAATAAGGATCTTGTGTTGAGATATATCTTTCAATGGACCTCGAGATAAAAGCCCTGCAGATTTTTGTGACCATTTTTAAGCACTCCTCATATTTACTCGGTAACCATTGGCAACTCTTTATCACTCTGATTATCGTCAGTGAGGAAGAATACTGAATTTCAAACGAGAAGGTCCTGAGTCACTTCGGAGGAGGCGGGGGTTTGGGCGGGGGTCTTGTGTGGGAGGTTCCTTACCTGTGTAGAAAGCATAATAGTTTGCAGGTGTTCTAGTTCTGAAGGCAGGGCAATGAGCAGCATGTATGTGAGACCTAGGAGAGGAATGAGCACCAGCAGAGCCTTTGTTGCCTTCCTGTAGCGTTTAGTCTCAACTGTGTTGGCTGACCTTAGTTTCGTTATGAGCACCTAGGGACAAAGAAAAATTCTTTTCAGTATCATTAGAGAAAAGTAAATCCACTTCAGGATCTTTGCTAAAGTATACATACACACGCACGCACACACACACACACACACACACACACACACACACATATATATATATATATATATATATATATATATATATATATATATATATTATATATATATATATATATATATATATATATATATATATATATATATATAAGCAGACAAATATTTGAATATCAGTGCCTATTATATTTAGAAATGCATGTATGTATAATGTAGAACTGTAAATCAAAGCCAAATACTCTAACATTAATGTTTGTTGAGATTACGAGCCTTAATCAACTGAATTCCCAAGGGAAGCGCTGTACAGGACAGCTGTGACAGACAGCAAAATAAAGCGAACAGGAGAAGCGGAATAAAGACAAGAGGCAATAATAAAGTCTGACGAACGAAGGGTGAGTTGCAAAGGGAAAGAAATCCATGTCCGGACTCACCCACATGATTCTGCAGAGGAAAAGTATATTGATGGAGAGGAGCAGGAGTGTGGGCGCCCTCAGTGCCCAGTCTATGGCACTTCCTGGCAAGACGGGACACGTCTTCAAAAAGCCTTCCATCTCGGGGCCGTCCATTCCGGAGTGTTCCAGCTCCGTCCCCCTCTGCCAAGGGAATGACCTTATATGTTAGACGTCATAGACTGACACTGAAAGAAATATATGTCAATAGGGTCCATCTATACATATATCCACACTTATACGTGTGTATATGCAAGTCCTGTGAAAGAATAAAAGACGATCTTATGAATTTCAAGTGAGGTTGGAAATCTTTACTTTTATTGAAATTTATTAGGGTAAAATACCAAATGGCCGGCCTCTACCGTAGCGCGACCACCTTCCCGAAAAAGTACTTTAACACGTCCTGTAACTCAGGATACACATTAGTTAAGAGCCAGCGTTCGTCGGAACAACACCTCGAGACCTTCACTTTCCTCTCGAAGTAAGTTTTTTCTCTGAAGTCACATATTAAGGCCATAATTTCCGATTTTCGGGAAGATGTTCGAGCTATGGGAGAGGTGGCCGCCAGGGCCATTCGGTATTTGGACCCCATATTTCATAACGCTGAGGTGACTCTTCCGGGGAACCACCTTTTGTCCATTACGAAAGGGCCTTCGAGATGGCAAATATTTACTGGTGCTTGAAAGTTTTTATGGGACCATATAATTCAGCAATATTAATAAAAATGACGTTGGCATAAAAGGTTTCATTGCGAAAGTTTTAGTAGCAATGTGCGATTTCAGCACCCCACCCCACTGTCTCCCTGCGTTAACATTTTACCTCCATGTAAGTTATATTAAATCGTGTGGATTGCAGTTTACCTTTCGTGTCGTTCACCTGTCAGACCTTGTTTGCTGCAAAGAATCCCAAGTTTTTATGCATCGTGGTTGTGTTTTCTCTGTGGGAAGAATTCTCAATAGAAACACGACCACGGGAATGTTTGCCGTTGCCAGGGTAACGTTTGTCATAAAGTAAAGGTAAGGCAGGGAGGCACTTTAGCAATGGGCAGAAACAATCATTTTCTAAATACTGTTTTCAGATATTTACTTACGTGATCACTGGTTAGTTGCAGTTTCAGGACGACCCATAGGATTATGATGGGTACCGGGACTCCTGAAATAGAGAGAGAAAAAAATATGATTGATTGCTGCTTTTCACTGAAAATTTGAATGAAACTTCAATATACTCTGGAAAATCCTTTGGGTAATTTCCTTTGAATAAAGTCTTATCTAATTAGTAGGCTATTCCAGTACACCTCTGCCATCGTTTTGACAGTACTCACTTTTGGATTCGATAATATATATATTGTGGAAGTTGCATTCTATTTATGAAGCTAATTGCAGGCACGACGGTTGTGATAGCAAGAGAATTTTTTTTTTATTATTCCTAAGGAAATTTTCATGGTTTGCTAAAAACAATGTCATAATAACTGTATTAGAAGATATTACGAATTTTGATAACTAAGCTAGCTTTTATATATATATATATATATATATATATATATATATATATATATATATATATATATATATATATATATCTGCATGTCCTGTTCGAATAGCACCTCTGCCCCGTCTCCGTTCATAGGGGCTCTCGTCAGAAAAAAAAAAAAAAAAAAAAAAAAAAAGGAGTCCGCTTGTCACAACAGGTTTTCTTTGGTTGGTAAATGATTTGTTACCAAGTGAAATATGTTCTTGGGCGGTTGCTCAAAACTTTCATCACTATGAACATGAACGTTATTACGTCGAAATGCCGAAGAACGATGCATAATCGCCTTTCCGAATTCCATGACCGACATCAAGAGTAGCAAAATCTCCCGTCTCCTTGAAATACGAAAAGTGCGAATTGCCAAGCCACAAAACGATGGTTTCTCAAATTAATTCTAACGACCAATATTTAAAAAAAAAAAAAATGAGAAGTCGTTCAGCACATTTCCTTTTTGAAATATGGCGATAATGTCTATACACAATACATGCACATACAAAGTAAACTTTTCTTCTTCACGTTACATTCTGTGATTTTTGGAAAGTTCTACTTACCCCAGCCCAATATAGTGTAGACACGTAACTTGATATTTTCAATCGAGAAAGTCTCGACAACTAGTACGTATAGGTACAGGCCTGGAAATACGAAAAAGGAAATGAATTAGCAACACTTATTTTTTGTAGACTCTCATACATTTATATTTGATACGTTACACCCAAATACATACAAACACGTACACACAGCGCCATATTTATACATCTGATAGGTCTCGACGACTTATTTTCTGTATTATACATCCTTGTAATATTCCAAATTATCTTTTAAGAAATTGATGCCATGTAGCTACAGCTTTTTACCTGAACTTCCAAACATCTCACATAGATTTTTTTATTTTTTTTAAACAACAGTTTGATACAAACTCTCTCTCTCTCTCTCTCTCTCTCTCTCTCTCTCTCTCTCTCTCTCTCTCTCTCTCTCTCTCTCTTCCTTCCTTAAATCCATAACGATCTTCTCTAGTTGACCATACTGTCCTGTATGTGTGTATAAAGTATGTATGGATACGACAGTATGTCTTAAGACCTTCCATCTATATCAATTCTGTTGTTTTCCCTTCACACACAAATCTTCCTTGTCTGAACCGATACTTCTCTTCACCTACAATGCATCTCCTCAGATTCCCTGAGACTAAAGATGACTCTACTGGATATTCTCTTGCATGCATTTTCATTTGTGGCAGTCAAAGAAAAAAGAAAAAAAGAAAAAAGGTTGAAAGGCCAGAATAATGACTGAAGAGAAGGAATAGCGCTGCTCTTTACCTTCGACAAACATCCACATGAAGTTCGTGAGATTCAGGTAATTCAGCGCCACGTAGAAAATACACGTCACCGTCTCTGTGATCATTACCTGGAATTTATAAAAATAATAGGCTGCTAAATAGTTGAATATGATGTTATTAAAGGGAGATTCATATAAAGCTAAAAAAGTGCCCGTGGACGTTAAATAGCGTTTCTATATCGTGAGCCTTTCCACTTTTGTCAGAACCATTGTTTATATCAATCTTATATAAAATAAAATGCTGTCAAAACGTCATCGAGAAATCAATGCATATAAAATCATAATATATTTATATAAACTGCTAATTGAAAAGGGCAAAGAATTAGAAGGGAGAAAACAATCGAATCTAAGACTGGGAAAATTTATGGATAATAGGTAAAAACGCAACCTAGGTAGGAGAACACTGGTTACGGGGTCGCCATCTGGACAAACGGTAGAATACTATTGAAAGATGCACAAAAATGCTCTCATTGTTTACACTAAACATAATTGCAAGTAGTTGAGAACCATCATGTGCCTCACTCTATATATATATATATATATATATATATATATATATATATATATATATATATATAAAAGGAAGAATGAAAGCAATTGATTTATATTAGTTCAGTATTTTGGAGTAAATATAACGGTTGATATTTAGATGAGTGCAGAGGCGAATTAGGGAATAAATGAAACTAGAGAGGAATGAAGATGTTTGCAACGGACTGGAAATCGATTTGAATTGTCTATAGAGACCAACGTGGGAATGTATGAGGTGATTGATAATGACGTGAAATAGGTAATGGAAAGGAAGGGCCTCACTATCCAGAAGGGCCAGATTGCAGGATTAGGTTAAGGTTAGACCTATGTAGGAGGTTTGCCGTGATGCTCATGAGTATGAACGGTGTTTCATTTACGACTTAGCAATCAAAGTAAAAATATGGAATAGCTGTTGTGTGTGTGTGTGTGTGTGTGTGTGTGTGTGTGTGTGTGTGTGTGTGTGTGTGTGTGTGTGTGTGTGTGTGTGTGTGTGTCTTTTGTTACAGTGGTGAGGTGACTGGATCCAAACACCTTTTTCCTTAATCCAGCAGATCTAAGCAGGTACTATTCATTTTATATATAGATGGACCTGTGGGCGGTAAGCTGGGAATTATCCACGGGTCTAGTGGACGTGAATCGATACTGCACCTCTCGGGTTAGGAGTTCACTGGCTTTCTGCATCTTCCAAGGTGGTGGTGTGACCGTGTGGTCATTCTTGGAATTGCGAGCACAACACAATAAATGAAGAGTTTTGTGTTAAGGGAAGAATTTCCCCAAAAGCATCTGGTCATGAATTTTCTCCCTATACCAATCTAAATTCCACCGCAATCCTCTTCATCATCTATATAAAAACTTTTACCTTCCGAAAACACTACAGACGGAGGGAAAGGCTTTTATCAAAGTCGACCTCCAACTTCCCTTGGGGCGAAAAGGTGTCGAGGCGTCGCGGAAGGCGGATTAAGAACGGCCACTAAAAAAGGAAAAAGAAAGGGCAAATGGAATAGCACGGATGCGGAAAAGATACATTGACAGGGGAACATACAGGAAAGCAGTAATCCCAAGAAAAGAGAAAAGGGGATTTCCCGGGACCTAATCTTCGCGTTTGTTCACATGGAAGATCCGCCTGTGGTCTGGCAATAAGAAAAAGGGGTGCAAGCAAGGCTCGAGTCTCCGTCTCTCAGTGATGAAAGTGAAGGATAGAAAATAGTAGAAATGCAGAGAGAGAGAGAGAGAGAGAGAGAGAGAGAGAGAGAGAGAGAGAGAGATCCTGAGTATTTCAAAAGCAAATGTCTGTTTTCTAACTGATACGTTTATATGCATATTCTTTTGATTTTCAAACTTGACTCGTTAAGGGAAATGAGAAACGTGAATATGAAAGACTCGAATTCATAGAACTTTGGGCCCTAGAATAATTTACAGAGGTTCATGTTTGCGTGGTTGCAGTGGTCCGCGATAGGATCATCAGCCTGTATCAATAAGTTCCCGGTATAAGTAGCTTCGATGGAAATAACATTCGTCATTACGCGTTACTTGACGTCTATTGACAACTTAATTATACGGAATTTCGCATCCCTTAGGATTTCGTTCAAATCAATGTTAAGACAGAGAGGACACGAAGGAAATGAGAGGAAAGTTCCATTTCCTCCAATATCAGCTGTTGGCATTTCAGCTGAATCCTCCAACCTCGTCCTACGAAGAGGGGACATTTGCTTTTAACCACCATCCTTCAAATAATATGTATCTTGGAGGATACTGGGAAGACCTTGCTTCTAACTCAAATACTCAATGTCCTCCCAAGTTCCTAACCCAGTTCGCAAGATTTCGACCAACTCGTAGTACCTACACCACGTCACCCTAGTTTTGTCACTTTTGTGTTGCTGTTAACCGGAATTATAATGTTGCCGGATTTTACGGCGAGTTGGTTTCGTACCGATTGATCCAGTGGTGCAAGATCACCGAGATAACAGGTTACTTTAATTTGGTCAAAGGACGCACTTGTGAACTCAAGAACTCAATATTGCCCATCTACCGCATAAACTGTAATCTTACTGATCGGGTTACTACTACCTATGGTGTCCATTTTTTCTGGGAATGTCTTGAGTTTGTTTGTTGGTGTTCGGAAGGAGACGACCAGCCAACGTTAGCGTGTTGTCTCAGATGTCAAATTGCTGGAAAATTGTAGGCCTAGTATATAGCCTAAGATTGCTACCTAATGAGAGCCTTCATCAGACTTCTACATTTGCTGCAGTAGGCGACAATGAATTATTCACTACTAGGGTAAGTAGGCACCGCACATATTTTAGTAATCTAGGAATTTCATTTTTACTTAATCATTACACAGCTTGGTAAAAGTTACTCGTAAATTATGAGAGTAAAATATAGATTATTTTCTTGATAGCCCACTTTCTACTATGTGATGGAGGCTATTGCGTGTTCATTTCATTGGGGAATTTTTGGTTTATATCACTTCCCTTTTGAGTGTAACAACAATAGGAGAACAGCAATCGGGAACCAGAGTATATTAAGGTAAGGGAATCTAGACCGTGGAATACCAAAAGAAAAAAAAAAAACGAAAATTAAAATGGCTCCGTAGTCGAGATTAGGCCAAAGCTGACGAATTGTGCTCCATCAGCTTCGAGTCTGGTTAGGCTTAGTTTTCCATCTTGAGTTTTGATTTAATATAAAGCTTATGACAGTTTTAGTCTTTGCACTGATACTTATTTAAGTTTAGTTTCTCATGTTATGAGATGATCCAACAAGTAATTCATATTAGTGCTCTACAGAGAAAAAATCTGAATTTGTTCATTTTTAGTCAGAGGCAGAACTACACATTAGCCTTTATATATATACAGTAATAATATATATATATATATATATATATATTTATATATATATATATGTTATATATATATTTATTTTATCTATTATAAATATATATATGTAATTATTATATATATATATATATATATATATAAAAAAATATATATATATTACTATATATCTATATATATATATGTCTAGTATATATTATATTATTTATTATATATATATATATATATATATATATATATTATATATCTATATGTAGTTAAATGGAAGGGAAAAAGTATTGAGAATTAAATCTGGAAGGGTAAACCATTTCGAAACATTGTAAATAACGTTAGGGGTTAAAAAAAGGGTTGGTAATTGGAGTGGGTTATAACATAATCATCCTCGCATTGAGGTAGGCAATCAGAGATTTGGCAAACCATTAAAAACTATATTTTAATACAAATGTATACATATAGAATCATTTTGTTGAGTGCAGTCAGTAAACAACTTCCTTTTTCACATTACATTGTCCCTCAGAGTGGCCAGTATTGTGCAGTGTAGGAAAGCATGCTAACCTAACCTAACCTTAGTTCCAGACCCTACACTTATAGGTAAAGGCCTGGACTCTCTCACCTTAGCATAGAGTGTCAAAAATCCTATCTTCAAGTACAAAGACCTTCGCTAACTTAGCCCATTATTACTTAACCAGCTAAGGTCTCTAGTTCTTAGGTGGTCTCTAGTTCTTAGGTGTTAGGTACCCTCCCCCCCTAACCTGAAGTAGGGTGCTCTTTATTTCAGGGAAATGGCATTTTCTTGCTTATATACTATGCTTTTATGTTTTCCTCTTTGTGTTTCTCCACGTTCTAATCTGATCTTAAGATTATGCTGTTCCATTGTGGCCCCCTGAATATTTTTAGCAGTAATTATGAGTGTACCATACACCCTAACGAGTTAACAATATTAATCATGTGCAAATTTATGA